>NW_026971796.1:0-51197 GCF_026151205.1 Bolinopsis microptera | reverse complement strand
TAGTTATTTAAATAATAGTTATTTAAAGCTCAGTATAAAAATCTACAAGTGGGAAATTATTATCTATTTTAATAATGATTTATGTGAAATGGCTTGAATATTCATTTTAAGCTCCTCGAGCATCTCAAACATTCGTTTGAAACAATGAACAGCTTCCTTTATATTGATAAAATACTTGAGAAAAGACAATTTGTTTATTGTTTAGTTAGTTTCTTAATGTTCTTTCGGCATCGACCTCACGTTCTACATTGTTAGGATAAATTGAATATTTCAGTTTGATTTTAGTTTTACTGTGTTTGAAGCTGTTGAAACATCGTTGAAATAATGATACTCATTACTCAACTTTTGTAGACTCAAAATTGGTTGCGATAGGCTTACGAAGAATCTGAATAAGTTTAGCTTGTGCTGAAACATTCACTTTCACTTTCACTTTTATCTCCGTCATAACTCTTTTGTCTCCATGAGTAGAGACGGGTTGTTGCTAAAGTTATTAACGCTGTTATGAGTGACTGTTTCCTGACTTAATACCGAGTCCCCCCTGGCCCCACACTTTCCACATTGAACGTTATGTCCATATAAGGTATTATCATCTCTCTCCACATTCCAATAATATGGTGCTCCAAACTGACGGTAATTCTTGCACTGGTTGCAATAGTAAGCATCTATGTTTGAAATCCTGGGCACACTGTGGTAGCCGCGAATCATTTGTCCGTCGCATAGACAAGTGGACGTGTTTCCATGGTAACTTGCCGCATAACGAACAACCACACGGTTTCTGCTGCTTGGCGGCCGGAGATTTACCGAGTTTATTCTTTCTTCTTGAGTCGAATTTGCAGCTTCTTCTAGTGTCTGAATTGATTTATAATCGTCAAAATTCAAGCTATTTAATACAAAATATTTAAATGCCTAAAAGTATGTAAGTTAAACCTTTACATATTTTAACTTGTTGTTGATCACATGTACGGATTGTATAAAAATACTAAACGTTGATAGTCAAAGTGATTTTCATAAGCACTGCGGATAAAATAACGCAAATATAAAAAAGATATAACAAAAGATATATATATCGCATAGTCCATAGATATTGAAAATTGGTAAGTATTAGTGATAATTACAAATTCTAATACTATAAGATACTAATATCATTATTTTGTTGAAAATGAAAATGAGACAGAAACCAAAGTGTAGGAGTGGAGTGGAGTGGAGTGGAGTGGAGTGGAGTGGAGTGGAGTGGAGTGGAGTGGAGTGGAGTGGAGTGGAGTGGAGTGGAGTGGAGTGGAGTGGAGTGGAGTGGAGTGGAGTGGAGTGGACTGTGGAGTGGAGTGGACTGTGGAGTGGAGTGGAGTGGAGTGGAGTTGAGTGGAGTGGAGTGGAGTGGAGTGGAGTGGAGTGGAGTGGAGTGGAGTGGAGTGGAGTGGAGTGGAGTGGAGTTGAGTGGAGTGGAGTGGAGTGGAGTGGAGTGGAGTGGAGTGGAGTGGAGTGGAGTGGAGTGGAGTGGAGTGGAGTGGAGTGGAGTGGAGTTGAGTGGAGTGGAGTGGAGTGGAGTGGAGTGGAGTGGAGTGGAGTGGAGTGGAGTGGAGTGGAGTGGAGTGGAGTGGAGTGGAGTGGAGTGGAGTGGAGTGGAGTGGAGTGGAGTTGAGTGGAGTGGACTTGAGTGGAGTGGAGTGGAGTGGAGTGGAGTGGAGTGGAGTGGAGTGGAGTGGAGTGGAGTGGAGTGGAATGGAGTGGAGTGGAGTGGAGTGGAGTTGAGTGGAGTGGAGTGGAGTGGAACCTACCCTCTCAAAGCGTATCCTCAGAAATAGTTGATAAACCTTATCGTAGAAAAGACAGCACAAGATAAGGGTGATACAGATAAGAACGGGAGCGTATATTTTCCAACTATTATCCCTGAACACTGGAAAATGGCCTTCGTCTGGGAATGTTCAGATTATTAATTGACAAGTTGCCAGTAGGGCAGAATTATGACATGGTGATCGGACCTAATCAACAAGGAAAAAAAAATCATATTTCGATTCATTTTTAGTTAGTCTCCGTCTATAAAAAGTCACACTTTATGCGGTACACCCTGTATATGTCTGACAATCTTGTCTCGTGTGATGCCACCGGTAGATAGATCTATGATAAATATAGGTTAAGGATATTGATCTCCCTATTACATGTTAATAATTGAACTTACATGAACCACCCTTAACTCCCCCTCCTCCTGCAGATCCCCCTTTACAGTTGACTTGTCTCCAGAAACAAAGAAGAAGGATAAACAAATTTCCGTTACTAGGACTACACTTGGTTACCATGGTTACACAATATATTGGTTAATATACACGTGTAGCAAACAAATTTGAGCAAACACTAAAGTCTAAAAATGTTGACTTTTCTGGCCACTTAAATCTGTCAAGTACACGTGCACGTGAGTTTTATGTTAATTAAGTTAGATTTATGCGAAGACCTTTTTAATCTAATTTTCTGAGTCCGTTTATATAGGACATTCTGAAATGTCCTATAAACTGTATTACACGGCAGGGTACATAATTGTTTACATATTAGCATATTCAGGCACCAGAGCACAAAAAAAAAGTAATATGGCAGTCGCTATTTTTTAATTAAGCTAATTATCTTGAGTTAGCTCGATTACATGCTCCATACAATTAAAGTTGAAGAGGTGCCAACAAGAATCTGGACTACCGAGCCGTAGATGTAATCGTCTTCACCTGCTCTGGGCCACTTCTAATGTCTATACTTTTAAAACTGACTGCAAAATAAAACCCAATAATTTTGCTTCGAATTTTTGCAAGGAATATTATCTGTTTATCTACATTAATTTGAAGTTTTAATATATGGTTCCTATTACTAATTCAAAACATTAAAACACTTTACTTAAATTCGGCTTATTAATCAGCAAGTCAAAATATTGTCCTAATCTTCACGTTATCAATTGACACTGAGAATGATAAAGAACCCCTTATCAAATAATTGATCTCACTGCAAATTGTTTACATAATTTAACTGAAATTAAAGAAACCTCAACCATATAATCACAGATCAAAGATAATGAAATAACAATATTTAAACCTAAATAAATAACAAATGACGTCATGACACGTGGTGTGACGTCATATCACGTGTCTATTTCCCGTACATAATGTTCACAAAACACAATCTAAATGAATAACATGAATAATTAACAATAAACCTATCACGTGACAGTGTTACTAAAAATAAATAAAGTAAACCACCGTCAGCACAGCTGGCAGACACATGGCCAGCAAAATGAAGACCACCACGTGCGAGTCCTCAAACGTGCCACCACTTTCAATTTCTTTTTCAACTAATTTGGTTTCTCTTTCACTTTCTTTCCTCTCTAGAGGAGGTGGTTTCAGTTTGACGAGGAGAGTCTGGGAGAAGGGTCCGTACTCTGGTGGACCGGTGGAGTCTCGTTTTACTCTCACTTTAAAAGAGTAGGTAGTTTCGGGGAGAATCGAGGTCGTGAAATTACGATCTAGTCCTTCGTATATCTGCAAATATACACGGTTAAATTTGAAAAATTTTAGTTTTATAAACAACAATTTTTTGGATGAAACTCTTATCAACTTTCATCAGGAAGATGGTAGTCACGTGACATAAAAATGCTTTCTGATTGGCCGAGAAACTTACCGGAGTGAAAATATCACCATCAGTGGAGTGTAAGATTTGGAACAGCTCCTCTTCTTGTAGTTTATCCTTCACTTGCCAGGAAATGGTCAGTTGGTTCTCTTTTATCGACTTGTACACCTCTGAAAAGAGGGTAAAAGAGTGTTATATGCTGTGTTATCAGGAGTACCATTCATTTAAAATGATCATAACTACTTCACGAATACTGCAGTAGTTGTACAGCAATACTAAGGCAATGGGACTACTGCACACAGACATCGAACGCTGTAAGAAGATGACGATCAGACCTCGTTAACTTCACGAATACATATAGAAAAAATGTCCTTGCGTTTTCGACTAACTAGTGATAAAATATATCCTTGTGTTTGACTAACTAGTAATAGGAGGAGGAGGGATGGAGTCAGTAGAGAAGGTAGCCAGTAACCAGGGTCCAGTACCAGCATTGTTCACCCCACATACACGTATTTTGTAGTCTGTGTTGGCAGATAGTTTGCTTATCTTTACTTGGGGCTTGTTCCCTTCGTATACCGATATAAAGTCATCACTGAAGTTTGACTGGAGTTAGTGTCGTGGAATTTCGACATTTTAGCGTTATTTCTAGCGAAGATACTGAAAACTTTTTTTAAATGAATGACATGCGGATAGATCATAAAACTGAAGTCTGAAACGGAAACTGCCCGAATTTAAACAAAACGAAACTGTGTGATCCAAAACTACTCACGACTCAGCACTTGCTCGTTCCAGTAGATAAGACTTGACAGAGCGCACACTAGTCCAGCCGACTTTCAGGAAGTTGTGACCACGTGATGAGAGAAGTATTGGACCGGTCAGGGCTGGGGGAAGAGGAGTTCCTGTGACCACTACTTTAGCAGAGCTGTGGGGAGGGGAGAAGTTAAACCTGACCATGTGATTCAACCTTTATCTAATTCTGCTATATTACAGTATACAATAAACTTCACTCAGCCTTTATTTACTTAAAGTTAAGAAAACATATCAAATGTTGGTTGGCAAGTTACCTGAATTGGCCGGATCCCACTGAGTTAACAGCCTGAACTCTTACTTTATACTGAGTCTCACTGTTCAAACTTTCTATCTGAATATTGGAGTCTTTTGTTAGTCACCTCAATAATATTAATACGTTGTTTTCAATCTCAATAAATAAGATTCAGTTAACGTAATCATATCTTAACTTGTTGAAATTAACTCGTATAACAGAAAACTGAACTTACATAAAACTCATTTTCCACACATTTACTAGCTGGTCCGTTGTTAAAACACACGTTGTAGTGGAGAATATCAGCACCAGGACTGGATGGAGGATCCCAGCTTATCTTCAGTGAACTGTCACTGCTCTCAACCTGGACAAGGTGGAGTTACGATGAGGTCAAGTGGAGTTGTCACCTGACATCAGAATATGTACTAGAAAATCCTTTTTTAAATTATTTGTTTTGGTATGGTAACACTAAGTACTCCTTTATAATAATCCTGTGTTGATAAGTGGTTACTAAGTGATAACTAAATGGTTACTAAGTGGTTACTCAGTGCAGTGGTTACTAAGTTATAACTAAATGGTTACTAAGTGGTTACTAACCAGGTGTATTTTAGTAGGAGGCTCAGGAGGGGCAGGCGGAGAGTGATAAACAGCAACCTCGCTAGGAACACTCTGTCCTACTACACTATTTGCTTTAACTATACAGTAGTATGTAGAACCTGGGTTCAGGTTCCTGACTACACATTCCGTTTCTTTATCATTGTACACCTGAGCAGTTGTTTACTTTAGTGTTTTAATAACTAAACAGTGAGCATTTGTTTACTTACTGGTAGTAGTTGTTGTTTACTTTAGAGTGTAAATATACATCTGATAGGTCGGTTTATGTTAGAAATTTTTCACATTTCCTGTAAGACCACAGTTTATTTGTTAACAGCATTACACAAAGACCTTATATATGTATTAAAAAAAGAAATTACCTCAGCAAAGGTGTCACCGAGAAGACACATATCGACTGAGTATGAAGTTATTGGTGCTCCATTTGTAGACGTCTCCTGAAGGTCACAACTATCAGTTAAAGGCCTAAGTTAATTTGCACTGTCTACGAGTCAAAAATCCTAAACCTCGAACCTTATTTTATCGAACACCTAACAGTAGACTATTTATAGCCAAAAGTAAAATTTACTGATCAGCGCGCGGTCCAAAAGTGTTGTTTAGAACTGAATAAAGCCCTTAATGTTGAAAACGACTGCAATGCAGCTGGATAACAGCTAGAGAACAGCTTACTGTATATTTAATTAGTTTTGTCTCATAATATCTACTTTTGAGCTACTAAATTTAACGACACGTTTATTGGGAAATGAGTACGTAAACGCACCTATGCGCGCAGCAATTTCGTCAACATAATGGCTTAAAATATCCACCGCGCCGTCCATTTCTGAATCAAGTAGACCCTTTTAATATGTTCAAAACCGATACTAAACAGTAGATTGTAGAAGGAAATAAAAGTTAAAGGTGAAACGAACCGGCCAAGCTATAATTGCAGCATAAGGCCCCTTGCTAGTGATAACAGGAGGTTGTGGAGCTAGAGGTGGAGCGGGGGCTGTCACAAAGTTAACGGTGTTAGAGTAGAGACTGGCTCCAGCACAGTTGTGACATCTTAGTCTGAATCTGTAACTCTTTCCTAGGGTTCGTCTTGGTAAGCGTTTGTTAAAATGATTAAATAATTTGATGGTTACGACTTACGGTCTTTAGGCAGTTAATGTTTCCACTAGCTACAAGGATATACAACGTGGACATTAATATACATGTCCACGCATGTAGCATGCGCTGTCTAAAAGGTTGCACTAAAAGGTTGACTAAGTCAAGCTTCATTATTAAATACGATATCATATCGCAAGTAATAGTTACAAACCAGGTGTCAGTTCTGTAACGAGGAAAGAAGTCTCAGTTCCAGTGTAGAGTTGTAACCAGTCATCTCTGAAAATCTCTAGGGTGTAACGCGTTATAACACTTCCTCCAGTGTAACTTGGGGGTCCTGGGAAACGTGACGTTATGAAATATGACGTCATAACAGTTAATACGTGACTTCATGACACGTAGAGTTATAACACGTGACGTCATAACACGTGCAAGATAAAATTCAGGTATAAACTACAACGGCTAAACAGTGGAATATTAGCACTGTTTCGATCACATTTACTTTTCAAATCATTCGATCACATTTACTTTTCACTTCATTCGATCACATTTACTTTTCAATTCGTTAGCAATTTCACTCGCTAATGGATTGCTGATAAGATAGTACGTGTTGTACTGTGTTGACGTCATTCTTGTACCGACTCAACAGACCGGACCACCACCATCACCTGACAGACATGACCAGTCCAGCGTCTTCTCAACACTCCACCGGGCCGCCAGGTAGCGGCACGCCCACCGCTACCTACAGTCTTAAAGAGGGCTACCTGGCAAATCTACAAAGTGCAGGTACAGTCTTGAAAATTGATTGTTCGACACAGACAAACATCAGATGCTATAGCCCACAACTCTGCATTGATTTAGTCGACAAATTGTCGGACCAACAAATTTTTGATGAGCTCACGAGAATTTACGACGACAAGAGCTACGTCGAATTACGTGACACTCCTAGGAAAAAGGAGTTCTCCCTCAAACAACACTTTACTCGTGTTCTAATGACTGACGGCGACGCACTGACACACAGACTGAACGATCTAACCTCCCATTTTTCGAGGCACGTCTGTGAAGCGAACTCCCAGTTGGAGGAGCTGAAGAAGAACATCGACTCCGCCCAGACACTGGTAGCAGACCTCCAAACACCAGCTACGTGTGCTCCGCCTGCAGTTCCAGAGAACGCTGACATCTGCTTCTCTCCACCTCCAGCTCCAGCACCGTCAGATGCTCCAGTTAGTCAGCACTCACCAGGTAATCTGGAACCTTACGAACTTTACGAAGGTAATCCGTTCGCAGATTTTGATGCAGGAGTCTTGGACTCAGGGACAGAATATGACCGTGATTTTGGGAGCAGGAAAACGGCTTATTACGGATCATTGCCTTATAAGTACGGGGGGAGCCACCACAAGGCTAGGGACTTTGACTCAAACCCATATCTGAAACTTATTATTGATAAACTCGTATCTTTGTCCCCCGATGTCCATGAATCCTCAAATAGTTTCTTGGTGACTAAATACGACTCACACACAGCTCACATTCCTCCCCACAGCGACAACGAGCCGTCGCTTGACCCCGATAGTTCCATCCTGACCATCACTCTCGGAGCTGCACGCCCAGTTGTTTTCAGGAGGAAGCTGCCAGGAAAGTACGAGCGATTTTCCATTACCCCCGAGCACGGGTCTTTGTACTCCATGACTCGGTCTAGCCAGAACCTCTTCGATCACAGTGTACCGCGGGTCCATCAAGAGCAGTGCACAGGCACCCGGATCAGCATTACTTGCAGAACTTTGATCAGTCCATCATCCCGTCCTAAGCAGAGCCCTGTCTCTCATCCCTCCACCACCAGCCAGCCAGGGCCTAAACGCGTACTGATCCTCTCTGATTCCAAAAACGCTTCTTTTGATTGCAGTGAACTGCAAGAGCCTGCCGTAGCTTTCAGAAATGATCTCTTTCTGCTGCGCGATCTCGACCAACACGATGAGTCCATTCGGCAGGCTGACGTAGTCCTAATCTCAGCAGGGATAAACGACCTGAGGAAAAACGGTGCAGATCCCCAGACTCTCCACAACCACGTTAAACTTTTCATTGACAAGTACAGACACTTGAACGTCCAGTTTTTATTTGACTCCATCAGCCCATTGTCCATAAATGCAGATCGTTTCAACAAAATGAACCGGACAATAGATCTGACGAACGAACTGATGCTCCAACTCTCCTTACGCAGTAGAAATTTCAAACTCTTTGATAATGTTCTATTCGGCCTACCGCACTTAGCACGCGACGGCATTCACTTCAACAAGCTAGGTAAATCAGTGCTCACCAGATGCTGGGTTCACTGTATCCTCTTGACTCTGGGGCTGCGTAAAGGGCCGCTACCCTTACGCGTCCTTTATGCTAACATAGTAGAACGATTTTCTCGGTCCACTTATAGGTGAACTAGTTTTGTGTTTAAGCCATGAAGTTGAGCTGACTGATAAAGTTAAGTTTAAGTTATGTTAAAAGAAGTCTATTAAATTACCCAAAATGTCAACAAATCTGCTGTGATTAAAAAGATTATTCTCAATTTTCTTGTTGTGTCCACAACTATACCGTTGATCAGAGTCACATCTGATGACTTCAGTGAAAGGGCTGATGACTTCAGTGAAAGAGCTGGTGACCTAGTGAAAGTGCTGGTGACGATGAGAAAGACCATAAACCAGGGATTCCTTCGGGAGCATGTAAGATTATATCCAAAGTTTGTTCGCCAATGGGGTGTGTCTGGGTGTCAAAGATCTTCAAGGTGGGTGCTACTTGTGATGAACTCTAGAAGGATGGGATGGTAATACTCGGTCTGGCCGTCTGGAAGCCCATAGAATTCCAGTTCAGAAACCGAGTAAGGAGGTGCGGCTACTGATGAGAAGCCTCCTTAAAGTTTATTTGGGTTAGAAACGACATCTGGGTCCCTACCCTCGCACAAGATTATTCTCAATTTTCTTGTTGTGTCCACAACTATACCGTTGATCAGAGTCACATCTGATGACTTCAGTGAAAGGGCTGATGACTTCAGTGAAAGAGCTGGTGACCTAGTGAAAGTGCTGGTGACGATGAGAAAGACCATAAACCAGGGATTCCTTCGGGAGCATGTAAGATTATATCCAAAGTTTGTTCGCCAATGGGGTGTGTCTGGGTGTCAAAGATCTTCAAGGTGGGTGCTACTTGTGATGAACTCTAGAAGGATGGGATGGTAATACTCGGTCTGGCCGTCTGGAAGCCCATAGAATTCCAGTTCAGAAACCGAGTAAGGAGGTGCGGCTACTGATGAGAAGCCTCCTTAAAGTTTATTTGGGTTAGAAACGACATCTGGGTCCCTACCCTCGCACAAGATTATTCTCAATTTTCTTGTTGTGTCCACAACTATACCGTTGATCAGAGTCACATCTGATGACTTCAGTGAAAGGGCTGATGACTTCAGTGAAAGAGCTGGTGACCTAGTGAAAGTGCTGGTGACGATGAGAAAGACCATAAACCAGGGATTCCTTCGGGAGCATGTAAGATTATATCCAAAGTTTGTTCGCCAATGGGGTGTGTCTGGGTGTCAAAGATCTTCAAGGTGGGTGCTACTTGTGATGAACTCTAGAAGGATGGGATGGTAATACTCGGTCTGGCCGTCTGGAAGCCCATAGAATTCCAGTTCAGAAACCGAGTAAGGAGGTGCGGCTACTGATGAGAAGCCTCCTTAAAGTTTATTTGGGTTAGAAACGACATCTGGGTCCCTACCCTCGCACAAGATTATTCTCAATTTTCTTGTTGTGTCCACAACTATACCGTTGATCAGAGTCACATCTGATGACTTCAGTGAAAGGGCTGATGACTTCAGTGAAAGAGCTGGTGACCTAGTGAAAGTGCTGGTGACGATGAGAAAGACCATAAACCAGGGATTCCTTCGGGAGCATGTAAGATTATATCCAAAGTTTGTTCGCCAATGGGGTGTGTCTGGGTGTCAAAGATCTTCAAGGTGGGTGCTACTTGTGATGAACTCTAGAAGGATGGGATGGTAATACTCGGTCTGGCCGTCTGGAAGCCCATAGAATTCCAGTTCAGAAACCGAGTAAGGAGGTGCGGCTACTGATGAGAAGCCTCCTTAAAGTTTATTTGGGTTAGAAACGACATCTGGGTCCCTACCCTCGCACAAGATTATTCTCAATTTTCTTGTTGTGTCCACAACTATACCGTTGATCAGAGTCACATCTGATGACTTCAGTGAAAGGGCTGATGACTTCAGTGAAAGAGCTGGTGACCTAGTGAAAGTGCTGGTGACGATGAGAAAGACCATAAACCAGGGATTCCTTCGGGAGCATGTAAGATTATATCCAAAGTTTGTTCGCCAATGGGGTGTGTCTGGGTGTCAAAGATCTTCAAGGTGGGTGCTACTTGTGATGAACTCTAGAAGGATGGGATGGTAATACTCGGTCTGGCCGTCTGGAAGCCCATAGAATTCCAGTTCAGAAACCGAGTAAGGAGGTGCGGCTACTGATGAGAAGCCTCCTTAAAGTTTATTTGGGTTAGAAACGACATCTGGGTCCCTACCCTCGCACAAGATTATTCTCAATTTTCTTGTTGTGTCCACAACTATACCGTTGATCAGAGTCACATCTGATGACTTCAGTGAAAGGGCTGATGACTTCAGTGAAAGAGCTGGTGACCTAGTGAAAGTGCTGGTGACGATGAGAAAGACCATAAACCAGGGATTCCTTCGGGAGCATGTAAGATTATATCCAAAGTTTGTTCGCCAATGGGGTGTGTCTGGGTGTCAAAGATCTTCAAGGTGGGTGCTACTTGTGATGAACTCTAGAAGGATGGGATGGTAATACTCGGTCTGGCCGTCTGGAAGCCCATAGAATTCCAGTTCAGAAACCGAGTAAGGAGGTGCGGCTACTGATGAGAAGCCTCCTTAAAGTTTATTTGGGTTAGAAACGACATCTGGGTCCCTACCCTCGCACAAGATTATTCTCAATTTTCTTGTTGTGTCCACAACTATACCGTTGATCAGAGTCACATCTGATGACTTCAGTGAAAGGGCTGATGACTTCAGTGAAAGAGCTCGTGACCTAGTGAAAGTGCTGGTGACGATGAGAAAGACCATAAACCAGGGATTCCTTCGGGAGCATGTAAGATTATATCCAAAGTTTGTTCGCCAATGGGGTGTGTCTGGGTGTCAAAGATCTTCAAGGTGGGTGCTACTTGTGATGAACTCTAGAAGGATGGGATGGTAATACTCGGTCTGGCCGTCTGGAAGCCCATAGAATTCCAGTTCAGAAACCGAGTAAGGAGGTGCGGCTACTGATGAGAAGCCTCCTTAAAGTTTATTTGGGTTAGAAACGACATCTGGGTCCCTACCCTCGCACAAGATTATTCTCAATTTTCTTGTTGTGTCCACAACTATACCGTTGATCAGAGTCACATCTGATGACTTCAGTGAAAGGGCTGATGACTTCAGTGAAAGAGCTGGTGACCTAGTGAAAGTGCTGGTGACGATGAGAAAGACCATAAACCAGGGATTCCTTCGGGAGCATGTAAGATTATATCCAAAGTTTGTTCGCCAATGGGGTGTGTCTGGGTGTCAAAGATCTTCAAGGTGGGTGCTACTTGTGATGAACTCTAGAAGGATGGGATGGTAATACTCGGTCTGGCCGTCTGGAAGCCCATAGAATTCCAGTTCAGAAACCGAGTAAGGAGGTGCGGCTACTGATGAGAAGCCTCCTTAAAGTTTATTTGGGTTAGAAACGACATCTGGGTCCCTACCCTCGCACAAGATTATTCTCAATTTTCTTGTTGTGTCCACAACTATACCGTTGATCAGAGTCACATCTGATGACTTCAGTGAAAGGGCTGATGACTTCAGTGAAAGAGCTGGTGACCTAGTGAAAGTGCTGGTGACGATGAGAAAGACCATAAACCAGGGATTCCTTCGGGAGCATGTAAGATTATATCCAAAGTTTGTTCGCCAATGGGGTGTGTCTGGGTGTCAAAGATCTTCAAGGTGGGTGCTACTTGTGATGAACTCTAGAAGGATGGGATGGTAATACTCGGTCTGGCCGTCTGGAAGCCCATAGAATTCCAGTTCAGAAACCGAGTAAGGAGGTGCGGCTACTGATGAGAAGCCTCCTTAAAGTTTATTTGGGTTAGAAACGACATCTGGGTCCCTACCCTCGCACAAGATTATTCTCAATTTTCTTGTTGTGTCCACAACTATCGACAAATACCTGCATCAGAGGGTGCAGCCTATCGTACAATGAAAAGAGGATTACAAATAAATAATCGCACTATAATTTCAAACTGGCTAGTGGCTATCATCAATTATTTGCTATATTTTCATGTCTTAGCGATCCCATGACTTTATTTTTTTCAAAATCAGCTGCTCACAGTTCAGCATCGAGGCTAGAAATGATCTGATTGGCTCTTTCAAACACTATCTAATCTCATCCTGTAATCTCATATTTACAATTTATTCTAGTCTAATATTCAAATCGGCCTATTAACCTTTACATTTACTCAGTCAACTATTTCTGAAATCAACCATCACTATCTCACCAAATCAAGGCTGATAATAACAATACAATCACACTTAAACGGTCACGATCTTTCATATCAATAACCCAAAATATTCATTACTATAATTATTATGTCAGTATGACAGACATTTATAACATAATAGAACATACGACGTACAATCTTACGATGACATACGTGACACAAATTTTTTCAGGAATGAGGTCACACAGATACAGCACTACAATTTGTATACACTTTCACACAGATCCTGTATTTTTTTAATTTCATTTTAAACAGACAGGTATAATAAACAGGCAGGCAGGTTTTGTTTTGTACTCTGTACAGGTAAATCTGTACAGGTTACTCTTAGTTTAGTCAGAAAGTCACGAGCTGATTCACACTCAGGGCTGAATAGTCCTTGCTGAACAGTTCTGACAGGTTACGTTTTCCTAGTTCTATAGAAACTATATTACAAGTTTTATATATTAAATATTATCAGTATAACTAATCAAGTAGATCCACCGACCAATTCTAAACAATGTGGCACTTGTAAAACACGCTTAACAAAGAATCATCCATTACTCTTTTGTGCAACATGTAAAGCAACTAAACATCATAAATGCGAATCGTTATCTAAGTCTGAAGCTAAAGCACTCAAAGCGAATCCTACCTGGTCATGCAAAAGCTGTAAAAACAGTAATACTAGTAATGATCTACACTCGAATATTGATGAAACTGTAAACGATAGTGGCTCTCAGCAGGCAAAAGTTAAATTTAAGGCACAGTGTTACGCTTGTTTAGGATGGTCTTATTCTATAAATAATGTGAGAGAATGTGATTGGTGCGACAGGAAAGTTCACGTGAAATGCTACAGAGGTGTGTTAGGATGTGTGAAGTGTTGCGAGGAGAATATTGCAGGTTTCAATATAAACTGCATCGATTTGAACGAGAACTACTGCACAGAGTCGGACAAAATCTCATTTAATCCGTACCACAGAGATTGTTTAATAAATGATATAGGAGATAAGCTAGATGATCACGAGGGTTGCTCTGATTATTGGAACGAGCTATCTCAATTCTTACAACGCTGTGAATATAAGCAGCCGACGCACGTAAAATCTGCGAATCGCAACGAGCTCAAGATTTTTTCCCTAAATGTGAGATCACTACATAATAACATCAGCTACTTCCGGGAAGAGATCGACACATATAGCAATTTCGATATCTTAAGTTTTAATGAAACCAACTGTACTCTGAATAAATTACCGAACGGGATTACTGACCTTATTTTGGAAAATTTCTACGAGCCTATCCAGCAAGACCCTGTAAGGAAAACAGGCAGGGGAGGGGGTTTAACGATATATATTAACAAACGGGTCTGTAATCCGGAACAAATTGAATCTTTCAGGCCAAATTTTGAGGGGGATGGTGACTTGAACGGTGAGTTCCAATTTGTAAAGATTCACAACTGCAAAGGCTTCAACAAAACTAAACTGTTAGTTAATGTTTATCGCTCTCCTTCTAGGAGTATTGACAAATTTACCGAAATTCTAGATAACCTACTTCGAAGTCTTGATAGGCACTCTCGCAAACACATCGTTTTTACCGGTGACTATAATGTTGATTTAGTAAAACACGAAAAAGATGTAGCAGGGAAAAATCTTATCGCAGTTTATGAAAAATACGGATTTGTACAACTGGTGTCAAGGCCCACTCGTGTAACTGATCATAGCGCAACCTTAATTGACCACGTCTATACCAACGACCTATTAAATACCTTGAGTTGTCATGTACTGACGGTCAATGTGTCGGACCACTTAGCAACACTGACGACACTCTCACTGGGCAGGAGTGCAGGGAGGCGCGTTATATCGAGTGAGGGTCGTGAGAAGGTGCCGAACTTCCGCAGGTTCAATGCGGCTGCACATGCTGATTTCAAAAGAATTATTGAGAGCGAAACGTGGAGTGAGGTGCACAGAGAAACTAATGCGAATGACCAGTATGACAAATTCAGTGAAATCTATTCCAAACATTACGATCAAGCATATCCTGAAAAGAAACCTGGACCTAGACGTAAAAATGAACGGCAGGACTCAAAACCCTGGATCTTACCGTGGCTAGAAGATGCATGTGCCCGTAGACAGCGTCTCTACCACGATAAGATAAAAGTTCCCAGCGTGACAAATATTGCTGCGTACAAAAAAATTAATAAATTTTGTAACAAACATATAAATTTGGCCAAAACCAAGTACTACAAAAACTTTTTTGAGGAGTACCGCGACAACTCCAAAAAGCAGTGGCAACTTATTAATAGTCTCCTGGGTAGAAATGTCAGGCACTCTGGGCCTATTAAAATAAAGGATGAATGTGGAAACATACTCAGCAGCCATTCCGATGTATCGGCTAAATTTAATGAGTATTTTTCCAACATTGCAAGCAACATAAAGTCCCAGATAAGTGCTAGGCAAACTTTCGATCCAGGAGGTTTTGAAGAATTCTTACAGGACGGACGTAGGACGGATATAGGTACTAGCAGTATTGAGTTAAGACCTGTTACGCCCTCTGAAATCAGTAAAGTAGTAAAAAAATTCAAGAACAAAGCGACACTTGACACAAAAATTGAACCAATGAAGCTTGCAAGCTTAGATACGAAATTCACAAAAACGTTGGCCGTAATCATAAATTCTTCCTTTACTGAGGGAATATTTCCAAATGCTCTAAAATCGGCACGAGTTGTTCCGATACACAAAGGTGGCTCTAAAACAGAAGTTACTAATTACAGACCAATCTCTTTGCTAAGCTCTTTCTCGAAAATATACGAGAAACTCATGCATAGTCGAGTTCTTGAATTTTTAGACTTCAATGGATCACTTTTTGAAAGTCAGTACGGTTTTAGGCCTGGCATGTCATGTGAACACGCTTTACTTAATGCTCAAAATAGTATTCTACACTCTCTCAACAGTAAGCAAATTGCTGTGCTGCTTCTTCTTGACTACTCTAAAGCTTTTGACGTTATTGAACATCCTATACTACTAAAAAAACTGGAACATTACGGCATTAAAGGTTCAGCACTTAAATGGTTCGAGTCCTATCTGAGCGGCCGCCACCAATTCGTGACTGTCGGTGGAGAAGACTCGAGGCCCAGAGAAATCCAGTTTGGAGTACCCCAGGGGTCGATTTTGGGACCATTACTCTTTGTGATCTATATCAACGACCTTCCAAACATCACAAATTTAGCTAAGTTTATACTGTACGCAGACGATGCGAATATCATAGTTACTGGTTACACCGAGCAAGAGGTTCAGTTCAAACTAAATCAAATAACCTCGCTCCTGATCAAATGGGTTGATAGCAACGGACTTGCTCTCAATCTCAAAAAAACTCACTTTATGGTATTTAGCAATCATAGAACGACAACCCTTTCTAACATTAATGTTTCCATAGCTGGAGTAGTGATAGATCAAGTGACTGAGGCACGTTTCCTCGGAGTAATAATCGATGATAAATTAACGTGGAGCAAACACATACATGCCGTTAGGGCCAGGATGAATAGATACATGGGTATCATGTACAAAATTAAACGGTACTTACCGTTAAAAGTCAGGCTTCAAATTTATCACAGCTTTGTTCAATCCCACCTCAATTTCTGCTCCCTCGTCTGGGGTTTCGCAGCCAAATCACACATTGAGTCACTATTCACAAAACAGAAACAAGGTGTGAGAATGGTTATGCCAGGTTACGTCAATTATTTCTACAAGGACGGCCAATTGCCTGCACACACGAGGGACAGCTTTAAAGAGTATGGAATTCTCACTATTCATGGAATTATCGTGAAGAACGCACTTATATTAATGCACAGGATGAAATACTTCCCTGAAACAGTGCCAAAATCAATCAAAGGCCTTTTTCCAAGTAATATCCCGACAGTTAACTCCAGCCATGAGACTAGCTCTGACTGGCTTCTTACATACGGTAGTAACACTTTTAGACAATCAGTATTTTTTAAAGGTCCACTGCTTGCCATCACTGAAACAAACTTAAATATAACTTGTCTTCCCAGCTTATTTTCAATAAACATTTACAAGTCTAATGCAAAACGTGTGCTTTTGGAACACCAATCAAGAGGCAACAACGAGGAAAGCTGGCAAACCTTTTTACTGAATAATATTCCAGGTTTAAGGAAATCTCAACGGTCACAAAATCACACACCCCACAACATAACTTAGTATCAGTAAACTATCTAAACAACATGAGGCATTCACTCAATAAACTTCTTAGTTACAAAAGCACTTCAAAACTAATAATTACCGACCACTTTTGAAATCGGAAAATTTTCACTGCCAGACCTGCTACTAGTTTACTGATAATACTCCTGGCCATTGCTCAATTAAAGCCTTATCAGCACAACACGCACAATCACATATCATCAACGTAGCTGATCTCAACGCATCATAATAACAACCACGCGCACACACACCCACTTACCACTACACAGTACTACACACAGAGCCCAGCAATCAATTCAAATAACGCCTAGCTGATTTTGATAGAATGACATCGTGATCCAGCGTGATGAATTGTTTTAATCTTAATTGAAGTTAAACGGCTGCACCCCTGACTTTTTAACTAAAAGATAAGAGACGTATATATTAGGACATTTGTAATCTGATAAAATTTTAAGTTTTGGTGTGTGAATTAAAGCTTGGTGTGAGAATTAGTGTGGAAATAAAGAGATTCATTTTATTACATCATATATCTTAATTAAGTGACAGTAAGTATTATTATTTTAACTACAGCTTATATTATTTCAGTTAGTATTGACATGAATGTTACGATTTCAGTTTATTTATTATATATTATATTGTCAATAAACCGGTTTCAAAGCCCTTAAGGGTGGCCCTCGGGTCTTTAAAACAAAACAGAGGGACAACCAGGCATATGATGAGACAGAATGTTAAACTATAGTTACTCTCATCACTATAACAGATGGGACCTACTCACTCTGACCACAAGACACTACAAGTTAGTGACGGTGTGACGTCATACCACGTGGTGTGACGTAAAATCACGTGATGTGACGTAAAATCACGTGATATGACGTCACACCACGTGATGTGACTACAAGACACTAAAAGTTACAAGTTACCCGGTACATGGTTTTAACAACATACAGTACAAACAAGGTATACACACTGCACTAAATTAGCGGTCACGTGACTACAAAGAGCATGTATCATGTACACATTATAACTACAAAGTACAAGTAACTTATAACAAAAGGGCTCACGGTGCTACACTTCATTAATCAGCAACAACTTTGTGGTGCTTGTATTAGAAGAGGGGGTTAAACTGTGCAATCTTGAAAATCGCTCAAATTAATTTATATAGACAGCTGGACAGCTGGACAGTTATGTCAGACATTCTTCTGTCTGACGTTACTGGTTACCCTGCGTCATTGTCAAGGGTTTATTTTTGTACCAATTTGGTGCAAACCAAAAAAGGGCTAAATGTAAAATATTGAGGTTCAGGGGCACAGCCCTCAAAAGATAGAGTTGACAACAGAAGTGTTTGAATGTTGGCCCCCTTCAGTCTTATAAACTTATGAAACCAGTCAGCCCAATATACCCAAGTGAAAGTGAAAGTGAAAGTAAGAAGAACACCAAACATACCCCAGAGTAGGTTGAGAGAGTAAGGACTTGGTTTTGTTCTGAGAGTAGGAGGAGCGGGAGCACTGGGACTCACTGGTCTGGTTTTAAAGTTGAAGGGGTTAGAGGGGGGTCCTTCACCTCCTGCAGTTACCACTGTCACTAGGATCCTGTAACAATCAGGTATTATTGTGGTGTGACGTCATACCACGTGATGTGACGGCATGTCAGTGAACGTGACGTCATGTTACTTGGTTCGATATAATAACACGTGGTGTGACGTCATGCCACGTGGTGTGACGTAATAACTCGTGGTGTGACGTCATGTAAGGCTCTCACCTGTAAAGTGTACCAGGAAGAAGAGAATTTATGAGTATCTTAGTATCGTCAGTAGTGTGGAACTCCAGTACATCACCATTAGCTCTGTTAGCTGTGCTATCGGATCCAGTTACAGTGTTTAACTTCAAATTGTAGCGTAGAATCTGCTGTTCTCCTTCTAGTACTGGGGGTTCTGAAGAGGAGTAATATTAGTTAAAATGTTAAACTTCACGGAGAAACATTGAGCATACGTTTGTATTTTGTAAGCTTTTAATTGAAAATTCTCCAATAAAACCCCTAAAATAAACCACCTAAGATATTAAACAAAGAAAATGTCTGACCCCAAGCGATAATAGCACTGTCACTCCTCTCCTTGCCCTCAACCCTGACCCTAACTGGAGGGTTAGGAAGTCCAGCCCTAGTTGTGAACATTACCACAGCACTCGGCTTACTTTCTCCCGCTACATTACCTGAGTAAACCTGAGAGAGAGAATGGTGTGACGTCATAGGGTAGTGTGTGACGTCATAGGGTGGTGTGTGACGTCACAGAATTTTGGATTTATGTTTACAGCGAAATTCTTGATAGGTTTAGTTCCTTTGCAATCACAAATATTCATGAGTTTCAAAGTTCCTGAATGCCAACCGTGATATAAGTTTCTGAGTTTGATGTTTCTCTAAGATGTCACGTGACATGTTACTAACCCTGAACTTGTATCTGGTGGATCTAGTGAGGTTGGGAATGTGGCATTCTTGTAATTCTCCGTCATAAACACTGATAAAACCGTACTCTGTTTCTTGTTCCACGTTGTACCCTGTCACTTCCGCTGCAAACATTGTAAACATGTGAATATAATAATATAAAGTAGAGTCTCAATAAAACCCCATCATCTGAACCCCCCCCCACAGAATGTGTCCTTCATTTCTAAAGATCCACCAACTACAGTCTCCTTTTGTGGGACCTACCGGCTACCATCTAAGGCTCTATCACACGTGTTGTGACGTAATATCACGTGTTGTGACGTAATATCACGTGGTGTGACGTAATATCACGTGGTATGGCGGCTGACGCAATCCGAGGAATATAACATCCACCCCACTACAGCACATATTATAATAATTAAAACTCGGGTCCTATAATATCCCAGACAATACGTCACACAGATACTGGTTTCTACTGGTTACTGGATTCTCCACAGAGTGCAAAGTGTGCAGATTATTACAACACTGCAGCAGCAGGGTTATAGCTAAATATGGAGTTTTGATTAAAGAAGTGTCCACTTAACTTGGTTAAAGACCCCCCAATCAGTATCATTGCACAATGCACAGTTACCAGTTAAATCCTATAGTTACTCAGAGCAGAGGATTGTGCAATAATCTACAGCCCCAGATTTAATAAATTTCAAAAAACTGTTTCACAATCAGCTCCACAGGAAACGGCAGATGTACATCATAACACTGCACTTAACTCTATTTTTATTTAAGTTAATAGTAAATTAAAGAAGATAACTATCTAGTATCTAACCTCCTCCGTTATCATTAGGAGGACTCCAGCAAATAGTTAGAGAAGTCTCTGAAGCTTGTCCCAGGTAGATACAGGTAGGAGGATTGGGAACTCCAAATCCAGTACGACAAGTTCCTGTCTCACTCCTCTCACTGAAATAAAGTGTGACGTCATAATACGTGTAGTGTGACGTTATAACACGTGATAGTTATTTTTTCAGGGGAAAACTATAAATCGAACAGTACGTTTAAAATAAATAACTTGAATTTAAATGTTTCGCAGAAATATGGAAACATAAAACAATTAGTGCAAGGTCACACCACGTGACATGAATATGACGTCACACCACGTGACAAGTAACTCACCTCTCCCCCATCTCGTTAACAGCAGACACAGAGAAATTGTACTCAGTCCCCGGCTTGAGTCCTGTTATTTTGTATTGTCTCTCGTAACACCTAACCAGCTCCCTCCACTCTCCTCCCCCTTCGTCCCAGTAGAGGATGTAGTGGGTTATTGCACACCCGTTATTAGCTGTAGTCTGGTGGGACAAGTTGGTTATTATCAGTTGAGGACACAGTTGAGGACACAGTTGAGGACACAGTTGAGGACACATAATGGACTTTAGAAGGGTTGTAAAATGTAAATTCTTTGTAAGCTCGTTGTGTCGACGTTAGAATTTGTCTGTATTAAAGTAACACGTGACATGACGTCACACCACGTGACGGTTACTAACGTTCCACTTGACGTTGAGAGAGGATTTAGTAGCACCCCCAGGTCGAGGAGGCTGTGGTTTAGAGGGTGAGGTGGAGAGGGTGGTGAACTCTTGTGGGGAGCTGGCTGCTCCAGTTATACTGCCACAAACTGCGTTTACACTGTGGGTAGTTGCTATTAGTGGGGGTGAGGATGAGATTTACCTATTCAAGATTATATTGTTAATTGAGTACAATAAAACACTGATATACTACAAACCCCGCTTTATTTCAAATTTCAAATTATTGTAAACCTCCATTTACAGCAGCATTGTTCTATCCCCAAAATCCGTGGGAGACTTACCAAACAGAATACTGAGTACCAGGAACTAAATCTGACAAAATGTGCGGAGTTTCCACTTCCTCTATAACAGATGTATTGCGCCCAGTGGTCAGGTTTAGAGAATAAACACATCCTTCTATATCCAGCTCGTCCCAAGAAACAACCGCGCTGTCCCCTGATATACTGCCTGAGAGGAAATGTGTCACGTGGTGTGTGATGTAAAGACACGTGGTATTCAAAGAGAGATGATCCAACCTAGTGAAAGTGAAAGTGAAAGTAAAGAGAGATAATCCAACTGACCGACGCTAAGTGATGTGATGTTTGATAAAAGCTGCTGTAGAATCTCGTCCGCATCATCATCAAAAACTTCAGTGTCTTCAGATGCCCCAGCTTCTCCGCTGCCCTGTTTGAATTTGCAGGTTCCCTGCGGTTGTTAAAATAAATTTTGAAAACGCATTAAATTTCTAAATGTACTGGAAAAACGTTTTTAAAGTACTTATGATTACTTCAGCGTTTTTAGATAGTACACAGAATTCTGTAGTGATACATCATCTTGATTATTGTAGCACAACTAGGACCAACCAATATGGTAAAATTAATCGGCCAGTAAAAAAGGACTAACGTGGCAGGGAACAAGAATTGTTTCAGGCGCATCATTCTGAGCAGCCCCACTGAGCTGGCGCTCGCGCAACTTCTCACGCAGCTTCTCTGCTTGTTCGTTTGCTCTGCTGTCTTTAAACCGGACTGGTTTATCTTGACTCTGTAAACAAACACAAATAGTATCAACTTATAAATTATCTAATTACATAAGTTATAACATATTAAGTTATATAAGTTACATTGGTACATAAGTAGAGCGTGAACGGTACTACTGGTACCTTAAATCAGTAATCATGCTTATATTATGAATCCCAGACATGAGCATTTCTTAAGTTAACATGTAACCTATAAGGTATGTTGCGGTCTGTGCTATGTAGTTATGTAGTAACTGGTACGTAGTAATGTAGTACAGGTGTTAGTTAGATATTAAAAGTTTACAAATATCAGTTTACAAGACGGTGGTGAGTGGTGCAAAATGGTCACACTACTTATTACTAAGTATTCAAATATAAGGGGGTATGTAGCGAATCTGAGTACTACTTACTAAGTATTCAAATATAAGGGGGTATATTGGGGTATATTATGTAGCGAATCTGAGTAATACTAATGTTTTAGCGCAAAATGCATGTAAAATTATAATGAAAATTAATTTCGCTTATTCTCCAGACATCCAAGACCTAAATGCTAATCTCAAATATAAGCAATGGTGTAAAAGTTAAAATCTTTAGGTACTAAAGTGCAAATTTCGGACAATTTATAATTTACAAACTGAACGTCAACGATTTTAGGTAACTTTTTAGGTAACTTTAAGGTAACTTTAATGTAACTTTAATGTAACTTTAAGGTAACTTTAAGGTAACTTTAAGGTAATTTTAAGGTAACTTTAAGGTAACTTTAAGGTAACTTTAAGGTAACTTCAAGGTAACTTTAAGGTAACTTCAAGGTAACTTTAAGGTAACTTCAAGGTAACTTTAAGGTAACTTTAAGGTAACTCACCTCAGTGCGGTGTCTGAAGACGTGGTGGTGGAAGTGGGAGTGGTCGCTGGAGGCGACAGCGCCTTGAAGAGTAAAAGCAACACGAGGAGGCTCTGTACTGCCACTGGGCACGATTTCTGGTGCTGAAAAGATATGTGTTTGTATCATTATCATTTAGAATGTTCAATTGTTTGCAGAGTCGACACAGCAGCTTGGCTGTTCAGTTAAACTCACTGTTCTCAGATTTCCATTCATTGTTCAATGTTCATGTATCATGCCTCAGAGTAGTTCATTATTCAAGCTAGTGTATTGTATAAGATCAAGAACTGGTCAGAAGCATGACTTAGAAATTCTATTTACTTACTTCTATTTTACTGTTCTAGTCTATTATAAGTATGTTGCCCCCAGGTTGATAGCATTAATTATGTCAATTGTAAATCAATTGTAAATCAATTGTAAATCAATTATAAATAAATTATCAATCATTTATAAATCATGGCAGAAGTTGTACTAACTTTGACTCGCTGGCTCTTCATGTTCTTCATCTGTCATTTCATAACACGTGACAGATGCTTAGATTAATTATTAAATTAGATTAATCATAAACAATCTATGATCGAATAATTTAACCATATCACAATATCATTTAACAAACGATAATATCTTATTATTACTATAAAGTTTGGTCATTCTACATTTTTACTGGTTCAAGCGGAGACGAACATTTTCGTCGCGGAACGTTTGTATGGCAGAAAATATTCGCAACGAAAATTTTGAGGTACTAAAGCTATGATTCCCACTGAAAATTTTGGATATGCCTTACCGGTAGGACATATTCGAATTTCAGCTTTCTGCGACCCAAATTTCACTGTTTTGACTGAATTTTTCTTCAATGACCATCTTACAAGGTCACAGAAGATGGCAAAAGACACGATTGAGGTACTCAAAGCTCTATTCCCAAAGAAAGCTTTGATAAACGGAAAATCATCAGAATATAAAAGAGATTTTGGAATATTTTTAAATAGAAGCTTCTCAAAAGAGATTTTGGAGGATTTTTGAAGAGTAGCTTTTCTGTCGTCCCCTTGATAGAAATTTCGTGGTTTTTACTGAAATGTTGACCAGTGACCATTCAGTGAAGTCGGTGAGAGTGACACAAGATGCCATCAGGGTACCGGAATCAGTACGTCTGGAGAAAACGTTGATGCAATGAAAATTTTGAATATGTCCTACCAGTAAGACATATTCGAATTTCAGCTTTCCACGACCCAAATTTCACTGTTTTGACTGAATTTTTCTTCCATGACCATCTTACAAGGTCACAGAAGATGGCACAAGACACGATTGAGGTACTCAAAGTTCTATTCCCAAAGAAAGCTTTGATAAACGGAAAATCATCAGAATATAAAAGAGATTTTGGAATATTTTTAAATAGAAGCTTCTCAGTATCAACCAATCACGAATAAATAAAGCATGGTGACGATAAAAACGTATATGTAGAGACGACATTTTAGGGATAAGTGATAAGGCATGCGATAAAAACGATGAAAATTACTATGGATGAGTACTCCATATCATATCAATGTGAATACATGAAAACAGCTAATAATCAAATTAAACACCGAAACAATATTCAAATTGGGGCCAAAGATGTTTTAGAAAACAGTTTCAAGGTAATTATTTAGTGTAAAAATGTGACATTATTTGCTTTAGCGCTCGATTTTAATAAATCGACGAAAATATGCGCGGCGCGACTAAAATTTTGGTTGTATAGTTTTATTTTGAAATCATTTCTCAGCCATAACTGAATTGTTTTTATTTAAATTAGTCATATTTTATAATATTTTTGAAACAATCTTTTGATGACAAAACATTAAAGTACCAAAAATGAAATAAATAAGCGCATTTTACAAAATATTCCTAATTTTGAACACTTTTTAAACTATTTGCAACGATCTTGATGGGTTGACATCGTCAATCAACATGAACAGTCTAGTTAGCAGCAGTCAGCAACAGTCAGCAGCAGTTAGCAATGCAGTTATAACTATTATATATGTTTCTTTGCACTATTAACTTTGTCATACGTTATATGACCCGCTGCGCACGAGTGCGCAGCTCCCCCTGTATCGTAGAAACTCTACAGCTTGAAACTCTATAGTGAAACGACGATGGGGGTCACGACGTGATACAATATCAACTATGGCATCCCTGTGGCACAGAGAATGCAAGTAACTAACTATGGACTAGCAAGCTAGGTAACACATTATTAATGTATATTACCCATGATCGGAGAGACAAACAGCATTTTTTACATGTTTAGAAACAATTATTTTGATTGACGGCCCAGTAACTACAAGGCTCGTATTGGCCTTGTAGTTACTGGGCGGCGCTCAGCCTGTCACTCCGCCGAAGCGAATCTTTATGAACATAATAGCCTGGGGTCCCCAGGTAAGCCTTGTAGGTTTATAACCTACCAAGACGCGCGCCGAGTTGGACTCGTCGACAGTCTTGAATATTTGAAACAAATATTTTACGAGTATCACCCGTTTAGTATTACCTGGGGACCTCAGGCTATTATGTTCATAAACAACAACCGAATAGAGATTCGGCGGAATGACAGGCTGAGCGCGGCCTTGCTCTAACCAGAGCCCTCTCGCTTGCAGTAGCGCGCGACCGCCGGAGGCGGCAAAAAGGTATATTCAACTTGTGAAACAAGCGCGTCATTGGTCACGCAGTACGCGTATCGGTATACACATGGCTATGTGAAAGCGCGGCCCATTGAGTTAAGTATTGGCCCAGTGATGCATTGTTTCACTTATTGATTGCATTCAACATTATTAAATGCGCAGCGCGATCGAGTAGGAAAGAAAAATTTTTTTAGGAAAGAAAAATTTTTTATTTACCACAAAACAATCAATACATAATGTTATATTCATAAATAAATTCAAATTTCAATTTCAAACACATATACAGTACGCCGCGCACACAGCCACAATTTTCAATTGTTCAGAAATTCGTAGGTCAGCTGTAGGCGCCGCGCACAGGATCTATTTAATTGTTATCTTACAATTACATGTCGCATTTCTTAATTACTAGAGCCAAAATTTCAGAAGCAAAATAATTTAAAACATATTTCTGTCGTTCACGCAGTACAGGCCGTGAGCACTGCGATCTAATTAATAGATCGAAAAGTGCGATTTGCTCTACAAAAATCATCGGTTTTACTTTACTTTACTTTATGACCTCTTGAAAACTATGTTTATAGTTTTTGAAAATGGCTTCAAGAGGCATGTGTATTTCAACCCTCGACTTAAACTTTACGTTTAATAAACTAGATAGATTAGATTAGATTAAGAATAATGACATAAACATCACTAGTTTTAAACATTCTTTTAAAATTGGCCTTTTAAATTGACCTTCTTCCTCTCAGCTATTATTTTTGGAAAAGAATATTCAAAGAATATACACATAATATAGCAATGGCCAATCGGCTGACTATAAGGTCATGGCCTGAACAAACAATTTTTTAAATAGTCAAGTGATGCTAAAGCAGAGCACAAATGTGTAATAAGTTAATAGATTAAAAACTGATTCATGTGATGCATTACGCAGAGCACAGATAAAAATACTGATTCAATGATTAAAATTATAGCTGTGAGTGTCAATAAATTACTGTGTCCTCTTAGCTATTATTGGATTATCTTTCATATAATTTACATAATTACTCCAGTGAGCTACAGTAACATCAGTTCTATCAAATATATCATATGAAAGTTCCCAGTGATGACCAAGCTTATTAGCTCGATATTCATGAAGCCGAAAGGCATCTAATCCCCTCTTGAAACCAGTAACCAACTCACTAGCTTTCACAAGTGGTGGTAGACTGTTCCAATAGCGCAAGACCCTTTGGGCAAAGAAATCAGTCTCATTTGTGGTAAATCTATGAGTCTTTGATCTAGCAGCAACAGTTTGTAGTATACTGAATTAACTAACTAACTTTGTTAAAAATAATTCGTGAAAGTAAAGTAAAGTTAAATAAAAATTATGACATAACATCATCACTAATCATCACTCGCTTTGAAATTCTCAGAACAACAGTGATTTCTCTCCGTGGAGACAGAGGTGCGAGAAAAAACATTGTTGATATAAACAGTCTAGATCTTAACTTGGAGCCACAAGGCCAAGGGTAATTTTTAATTGTTAAGGGAATTTTTTGAATTCTTAAAAGGGTTGATTTTATATAGGGTCATTGCTATATTATTATGTGTATATTGTTTGAATAATTTTATATATATCACTAACTGACAGGACTTGACAGGACTTGACAAGGATCAGGTGCATTTGATCAAACAATATAAGTGTCCACACTGCATTGTCAATGCGACAACAGTGCTGATTAAGTTGAGTGAAACCATTAATGAAACGGTTACCAATGCTGTTAAAAACAGTCTGCAGAACGAGTTACCAACAGCAATGGCTGCTGTCAAAAAAGATATAGTCAATGAATCATCTTCAAAAGTGAAGAGCTACGTTGATGCAGCGAAGGTTGACCTCCAGGCAACTATTAGTGACAAGCCACCAACTCAATTAGTGAAGGCAACAGTCCAACAGATTGATGCTGACAAGATCCAACGGATCAAAAGAGAATGTAATGTGATCATCAGACACGTTCCCGAAATGGCTATCAAAGAGAACAGATCTCAAAGCAATGATCTCAAGTTTTTACATGAAACCTGTGGCATGGAAGAAGACGTGATTGTGTCCTGTTTCCGGGCAGGTAAATTAACTGAATCTGGTGAAAGCAGGGAACATCAACCTAGACCGCTGATTGTAAAACTAAAATCAAAAGAGGCTGCATTGCATTGGAGTAACTATGGTAAAGGTTGGAAGATAGAAGTGGATTCTGAAAAAGCAGAGAAAGAAGTTTATTGGATCAATCAGGATCTGAACAGAGCTGACAGAGACGTCCAATTTTTTGTGAGACAGGAACGGAGAAAGCGACTTGCAGAGAAAGCAAAGATAAAGAATACCTAAACCTTAAATTGTTTTATAGTAACAGTAATAGTTATATAATAAGTTTTGTGAATTGAGAAATGCTGTTTCGCTGTACCAGTCTGACATTGTTTGCATAAATGAAACTCATTTTAACAATGAAATTATTGATGCTGAAATTAGCATACCTGGTTTCAAAATATTTAGAAAAGATAGAGATTTTACAGTTAAGGAAGAAGTAGGAGAAAGTTCTGTTAGTAGTGGTGGAGGCTGTATTATTTATATTAAAGACTCTTTGAACCCAGTTGTCATAGATTGGTTTAGGGTCACTGATTCGATTGCTGTTGAATTCGATAGCAACATTGGTAGGGTAAATATTGCATGTATTTATAGATCAATGTCTCTTTCTAAAGCGCAGAACAATGCAATGACCAAAATGATTGCAAAACTAGCTGTTTTTAATGTTGAATCAATCCTAGTTGGAGATTTAAATTTACCAAATGTATCTTGGCTTAGTGGAACTGTTAATGCTCCTTTAGGAACAAGTAACAAGGGTTTAATTATAGAAAAGAATTTTATGGAATGTGTACAAGACAATGGCTTGGTTTGGTATATCACAGATGAAGTTACCAGACGTAGAGTTGTCAGCGGTAAACTTCAAGAGAGTACACTAGATCAGGTTCTCTCTACAAACGAAGCTATTGTCAATGAAGTAATGATTGTCTCCCCCTTGGGAAAGAGCGATCATGTTTGTTTTAATGTAGAATTAAATCTAAGTCTTAGTAACAGTAAGCAAGATGATGAGGCTGCAAAGGAGCCTAGAAGGTTATGGGGAAAAGTCTCTGGCAAAGAATTGTTACACAGATCAGCTGAAATTGACTGGTCTTTTAGTGAGGGTACTTTAACTTCTGAAGATATGTGGAGTGAGTTACACTCAAAGCTTAACTTAGTATCTGATATAGTTCCGACGGAAAAGAACTTTAAATGTGAGCCTTGGGCAAATTCATCCCTAAAAAGATGCAGGAAAAAGACAGATAAATGTTGGTATATTTTTGATAATAACCCTTCTTCTGAAAATCTTAATGTTGCACTGAACCAACAAGGACAGTTTGATAGTAAGTCATTTAAGTGTAAAGTTAATTATGAAAGAAAAATTACACAGTGTATGAAATATAATACGAAGCCATTTTATGCATATTTAAGAGGGAAAAGAGTGTTAAAAAGTTGTGTATCATCCCTGGAAAAACCGGACGGATCTTTGACCAAAAGTAATTTTGAAACTGCCGAAGTATTGGCTGATGCTTTTGCTTCAGTTTTTGTCAAAGAACCAGATGGACCTTTGAACAGAGAATGTTATTTTATTGCAGATGAGTTACACATTGAAAATATTGAGATAACAATGGATGATGTTGGCAGAGAACTGAAAAGAATTAATATTAGTAAAAGTAAAGGGCCAGATGGCATTCATCCTAAATTATTAAAAGAACTTGAACATAATTCAAGTTTTGTTTCTGCTGTGACTAAATTATTTCAAACATGTGCTTCAAGTGGAAAAATTCCAGAACAGTGGAAGACAGCAAATGTTACATCTCTTTATAAAAAGGGTAGTCGGAAAGATGCCCTAAATTACAGACCAGTGTCACTTACATGCATTTTATGTAAATTATATGAAAAATTAGTAAGGAGGCATATTATGAGTTTTGTTAGTAAAAAGATAAATCCAAACCAGCATGGATTTGTAGAAGGTAAATCTTGTTTATCTAATCTATTAGAGAGTGTAGAATGTATCATCGAACTATTAGAAGATGGTGCACCCGTAGATTTGTTTTACTTAGATTTTTGTAAAGCATTTGACAGTGTTCCACATCATAGACTACTTACAAAAATGAGAAATTTGGGTATAAGTGGCAACACTTTAGATATTGTGAAAGACTTTTTATCTGGAAGAAGATTTAAGACATTTGTTGGTGGAGCATATTCCTACCTTCGTGATGTTTTATCAGGCGTCCCACAAGGGTCTGTTTTAGGTCCTTTATTGTTTGTCATTTTTATCAATGACTTGCCTGATTGTATTAATGGTATATCAAAACTGTTTGCAGATGATCTTAAAGTTATTATGGATGCCAATGACACTGAAAGCACTTTCAATATGTTAGAAAGCTTGCAAAACTGGCAAAATGTGTGGCTGTTAAAGTTTAATCCTAGCAAATGCAAAATAATGCATGTTCCATTTAACGAAAATCCCCTTCAAGAATATGTATTTAGTGGTGTTACACTTGAATGTATTGAAGCAGAGAAAGATCTTGGAGTTTTAACTTCTTCAGATTTGAAATGGTCGAAACATATTAAAAGTTGTATTAGTAAAGCAAACAGTATGATTGCATGGGTTACAAGGAATCTCATTATAAGAGAACTTAACGTTATGAGAAATGTTTATAAAACTATAATAAGACCCCACTTGGAGTATTGTGCTCAGTTGTGGTCTCCACCTGCCTGCCATGGGAATTGGGCTACTATCATTGAACTGGAAAATGTCCAGAGAAGGTTCACACGCCTTATTGATGATATTGGAACACTACCTTACAGTGAAAGGTTGGATGCCTTACAGATTACAACACTCGCAGAGAGACGGGTTAGAGGAGATTTGATTGAAGCCTACAAAATTGTAAATGGATTGGTTGAGTATGGAAAAGATATTTTCAATTTAAGTAGATCGGGAGATAAAATTGTTAGCACTAAATCTAACAATATTGATAGAAATATTAAAACCTTGTCTAATAATTTTTTATCAGAGCGTGTTATCAGCTTTTGGAATAAATTGCCATCTTTTGTTAGAAATTCAGTGTCTGTTATTGATTTTAAAATTAATCTAGAAGAATTTAAAAAGACTAATAATTTAGTAGACACAGGCAACTTTTGGGAAGTGTCAAATATAGTTTTAGCTAAAATAGAGGGTGTAAATTATATCGAAAAGAAGAAGCAACAAGTTCAATATTTACATAAAAATCCGTGTGTTGCCAAGAGAAAGGGAATAAATATCTCATGAATTTGTTTTTATTTAGTTATTTTTAAATTAATGGTTTTTAACTTTTTAAACTTTTTTATATGTAAATAAATTATGACAATTATGTTAGTTATAGAATTTGTTTGTTTTTTTAATGACGAAGGCTGTGAAATGTTCACAGTTCTGATAATGAGGAAATCAGAAAGAATGTTTAAAACTAGTGATGATGTTTATGTCATTATTCTTAATCTAATCTAATCTAAAACTAATCATCACTAATGTCTAGAATGCACGTGAAGACGTGCTTTTAAAAGGCTTCGATACATTAGATAAAGTAAAAGTAGAGTTAAATAAAGTAAAATTTATGACATCATTTCATCACACATGTCTACATAATATCATCGCATTGTGATGTATCGCAAGATACGCTAATAAACACAGATTATTCATTACTCTAGCAGTGATGACAGGATATATAAAAAATTGAGGTATAAAAGATATATATATATATATAACTCTAAAACTCTGGTCACAAGAGCAACTGCCTAAACGTGCAGAAGTGAAAACAAATAAATAAAATATACTAGCAGTCCTTAATACTCGTAATAAATAGATTCATTCAATGTCATAAAACTCTTAACCATACACGTGACCAGTAAAATAATTTAATTGGTCTATAGACTACTGTATAAAATTCTCAATATATAAACTTTATTAACAATAATAAATTAGTTAAAATAACACCAACCTTTGGTGTATAAATGAGTAAACAACCTCTATTTGTCGTAAAATATCTTTCATGATATTATAGTATATGCTATAATATCAAAACTGTTTATTAGAGTTCAGGTAACAGAATTTAACTGTAATGGCACCTCTGTAGTATTATCCGTTGTTGAGATGTAACCATTTTTTCGTCCGGTCTTGATTAACCCGGCTCACGATACATATGCTTCGTCCGGTCTAACATTGAACCCGGCTCACTAATCATAGGGATGGTGTAGTAGTTGGAATATGACACACTGTTTACAGTTTTATCTCTGTTCGAAGGAATTCTTCTGCATCCCTTGTTATTTCAACCGCTAAATCAAAGAACTCGCGAAGTCTGCTCCATGATATTAACATTGAATTTCCACCATAGCCCTGGTTAAAGATGTTGTGGAATGGGTGTCTTTTGAGAAGCTCACTCATGCTGTTCCTTTTATTTAGTTTTATATCATGACAGAAGATAAGCAGGTGAAGTGAGTTTTGCTCCCCTCGTCCACATTCACACAGTGGAGAATCAAATTTGCTGCTGTTGAACCGGTGAAGAAATTCATTCATGATGTTGTTGGGGTAGAACAGACTTAGGAATAGGGTTTCAAGTTGCCTTGTTGTTTTGGGCGGAAACTTAAGCTTTGTGGTGCTCACTGTAGGTGCCTCTGTATAACCTTCCAACTGATACTGGCTGTTTATGGAAGATTGCCAAAGCTGTTCACTGTAATGTTTCATAACCAATTTACTGTAGCTGCATCCTTTTGTTGATAAACTGGAGAATTTCTCAAGGTCATGGTTGTTTATGATGTTTTGATCCTCCTTGGTGAAGTGTTCAGGGTGTATCGAAGATTTCCACAATAGAAACTGAAATACATCTTTTATCTTTCCAGTGAGTGGGCTATAACTGCCTGATTGGGTTTGGGCATCGATGAGTTTTTTCAGTGGATCCTCTTTATCAGGAAATATATTTAGTTTTAGGAGGTGCTTCACCGAGTTCACTTTGTTTGATATGGTTAGTGGCAACACACCTAATATCATTTCAGCTGTGGACATTCTTACATTGAACACTGCACCCAAAGCTGCCTTAATAGTCCTATACCAAGCACTTTCGACTTCTTTGATACTTCGATTATTGATCCAGACAGTTCCAGCGTAATGAATTCGTGAATATATGAGAACTTCAATTAGCCTGACGATGACATGTTGTCTGAATCCCCAGTTGCGGTTTGTATATTTGCATATTGTAGCCCACCGGCCAAGTATCTTTCTGTTAATATCCTTTGCATGATCAATGTAAGTGAGCTTCCTATCCATTATCAAGCCTAATACTTTGGTCTTTTCGACAAACAGGATCTTGTTGCTGCCAAGATGAAATGACACTGGAAGAAGCTTTGCATCGTTTTCTGCGGTACCAAATCCAATTAGTTCAGTCTTTCCAGGATCACAGTTTATTATCATTCTCCACGTTATACTCCATTTATAGATAGCATCGCATGTCATTTGTAGGTTCAGAAGACACTGGTGTGTGGTTTCACCTCTGACTCTTAATGTTCCATCATCTGCAAACTTGTAAACCCCTACATCTGGGTTGAGAGAAAGATCTTGTGCAAGGTCATGTAAATAGAATTTAAAGAGAATTGGAGACAGTGCCGAACTTTGTGGTAGACCAAATTCTCTACATGCTCTAATGAACCCAGTATAGTTGTTGAATATAAGGCGAACTTTTCTGTTGAACAGAAAGCTGTTTATAAGTTTCCATAAACTTCCCAACACTCCAAAATCCGACAATTTTTTCATGAGACCTTTTTTCCAAACACTATCGAAAGCCTTTTCAAAATCTATAAAGAGACAGATGACCGTGTATTTCTTCTGAAGATGACTACGAACATCATTATCTAGTCTGTTTAGATAGCGAACAGTGTTGCGCTTTTTAGTGAACCCTTCTTGATACTCATCACTAAGGCCCTTCATCTTGAAATGTTCTTCTAATCTGCTGGCAATTATTTGTTCAAACACCTTACCGATATAGGATGTTATAGAAATCGGTCGATATGATCCTGCTTTGCTGTAGTCAGTTTTACCGTCTTTCTTTAGAAATATTACGTCAGCAATATCCCAAACCCAGTGGCCAGTCTTCAAGCATGAATTCAACAGTGTAAGAATACATTCACAGGCAGTTCCTCCCAATTTCTTTAACATTACAGGGTGAAATTCAACGTTATCAAAGCTTTTTCCTGCTGTTTGATAGTTTTTGAAGAAATGTTGAAGTTCACCTTTTGTTATCTCACGATTTAGCATATAATTTTCATCGTTGGTTGTGTACGTAGAGTCTTGGGGATCATTTTCATTACATTCAAGACATTCCGTATAAATTCTATTGACATCTTCATAGAACTTTGCATCGAAGTCTGTTCCTTTCTCCAGCAAATGTTTACCTGCGAAGAAGCTATCAAATAGAATTTCTTCAATATCCTTAGAATCTGTAATGAGATCACCATCTGCTTTCTTGAAGGGCTCTACCTTATTGTCACGTTTTTTAGAAAACATCCGATTGAATTCTTTCCAAAACTTTGTGCACTGGGAAGCGTTAAGATTGTTGGTTTTTGTTAAAATGAACTTTTGACACTCTTTTTTCCTTGTTTCATCAAACATATCTTTGGCATGATCTAGGGCAGCTTTGTTTGACAAAGTGTTACGTTTCATGTATAATCTTTTTGCTTCTCTAAGTGCTTTAGACATTTGGGAAAGTCTATCTGTCCAGTAAGGCTTGCTATGTGGTGTGGATTTCTTGTGTGTTGCAAACTTAGATGTTGCTGCATGGATTGTTGTGTTGATGATGTTCCATTGAGATGTAGCATCACTGTTAAAGAAGTCAGTTTTCTTAGCTGCTAGATCATCCTCAATATAATCTGACCATTTTGCCCAGTCGATTGAGCTTATGTCGATTTTCAGCTTGGGGGGCGCTGGTGAGTTTTCCGCACATACTGTTGATATTGATGATAAAATGGGCACATGACCACGTATTGGAGCACCTGAGAATAGTTCTGCATCAACATCTGTTTTCATATCAGTAAATAGATGTTCTGTTGCTGTAGATGTTATCATAAAGTCTATCAAGCTATTTCCATTGTCCGATAGAAATGTTGGTTCTGCACTACTTATGATGGTGTAGTCTTGAAACTTCAGTTCAGTGGCAATCTGCTTTCCATAAGAGTTATCAGTATTATCACCCCATATCTGATGTCTTGCATTGTAGTCACCAAAAGCTATTACTCCCTTGGCGTTCAATTGGGCAGACAGCTTCTTTGCACTTTCAAGCATAGCCAGTAAGTCCTTCACAGCATCTTTATAGTTAAGCTTAAGATAAACTGAGCCCACAATGAATCGGAATGCCTTCCCAGTAACAATGCTCCAAGCTGCATCAATGTTTTTAGATAGTTTCGATATTTCGACTAATGGTGTTATGCTAAGTTTTCGTGTGTTGACATATATCATTGCACCTCTGTTAATGGATGAATTGCAATCTGTTACATAATTCATGTACTTGAGATCTAGGTTGCTTTCATCAGAAGTGTATGATTCCTGGACAGCTAATATATCTATACTACTTTCATAACAGTACTTGTCTAGTGCAAAGCGACTTCTGTCCGACATCCCACAAATATTGATAGAACATAGATTATAACCAAGCTTGGTAGATAGTGTGGATCCACTGAGTTGAGGTGTAACCTTAGAATGCATATTGTGTTCGTTGTTTGATTTCATCCAGTTTCTGTTTCATCACTTCACAGGATTTGTCCCCAGTAATATGCCCATCCTTTTTGCAGTGAACACATTTCTTTGATAAGCTTACACATGCATTGCTTTCATGTCCTTTTTCGCCACACTTTCCACATTGGCTAGTTTCACTGCGGCAGCGCCTTGCAATGTGTCCAAAGACTTGGCATCTATTGCATTTGATTACTCTTGGAACAGGCTTAAACTCCTCAATCATGAATCGTTGTTCAATGATCTTAATCCTACTAGAAATACTTTCCAAGAGGTCTTTTCTAGTATTGAATGTCACCTTCATAGTCCCACTAAACGTGCCATTTCTCTTGAAGAAGTCTACATCGGATACAGCATTATATTTATCCATGATTGATTTTTTTATATCCTCTTCTGATGCATCAAGATAAACATGTTTCACAATTCCGCTTGTGTTCAAGGAATCAGGAGACACGACCCCTTCGTTACCACCAAATAGCTCTCTCTTCCAATTATCTGACACCGTTTTAGTTTCCTCTGGATTATCAAGTTCGATCTTGAAGGAACCCCCAGCAGTTACCCTGCAGTTCCTGATAATAACACCTGGATATTCCTTGTTGAATGCCTTCCTTATACCTTTACTGTCTCTGATGTCAGCATTCATGGGCTTCCGTACCAGTAGAGTTCTTTTGTTCCTTTCTTCTGTTTCCTCAACTTTCACAGCTTTGTTTTGTGTAGAGAGCTGTTTAACAAGTTGGTTTGTAGCCTTGTTAATATGCGACTTATTACCAGTAAGAGCAGAGGAATAGCTTTTTAAATCACCGATTTTGTCGATTTTGTCTGAGTGTTCTTCCACTTTGGTTGTCATACTTGTGACTTTTCGGTGAATACGCCTAAGCTGTGTAGCAACATCATTCATGGCATGGTTACAATTGGGACAAAATGTTTTGATATAGCTAGGGGAATCTTTGAGTTCATCATAAAGCTTAGCACTTATAGGGTGATCGTTGCAACTGTTATGAAAAAAGTTTTCACAGCCACTACAATGCAATCCAAACCCAGTATCATTGCGGTCATCTGTAACTTCACCTGCGCATACAACACATGGGTATCGTAAAGTTTTTTTACCATCTGCATTGGGGAAAATACCACTAACCGCATCATCATCAGTTTCAAAGTCAATAAAGTTCCCATTTCTGTCAAACTTTCCCAATATTGCACCATTCTCATAACCTGACAGATGTCTGCCAAAGATAGCGCTGCAACGAAGGAGCTCGAGCCGTCCATCTTCGTCGTAGGCACTTGGTGCTTTCAGGTGCAGTTTCTTTAGTATCAGGTTAATCTGAGGGATAGATAAATCAGATAAAGGTGTTGAGCTCATGATAGCTCAAAGCGAAGACTGGAACACGTCTAGAACAGGTTTGTTTCTATCAAAAAATCAAACTTAATCACCAACCGGAAAGGTTCAGAACTTGTGGGTCTGACTCCCTTAATAGATTTGTGAAGAGGGGAAGGAGAAGCAGGACTTCTCGGGTCTGGAGAGGAGAAGCAGGACTTCTCGGGTCTGTGCTATTTCACTTGTCACTTGTCGTCAGTTATCGTTCAACATTACACATACCTCAAATTATTTGTTATATAGTAGTGTTGAAAGTATTAAAAAGGTATAAAAGAGTGAAATCAAATCAATTTAATAATTAAATGTAGCCTCACCTGTAGTGGGGGGGGGGCCAATGGCATAAATGGAGAAAATGGAGAATTACTCATAGGTTTTTCCATTTTCTCCATAGAAATAGTCTCCATTTTATGCCATTTTATGCCATTTTATGCCATTGAAAACCTGAAAAATTTAGAATTTCGAGAAAAATTATTTTTAAAATAGATATTTTCGGCCAATAATGAACAGAGTATCATGAAACATGGAGAAAAGTGGTTTTCAGAAAAAACTTTGAAAAATGTTGACTTAGAAAATGTTCGGTCCGAGTCATTTTCGATATGTACCTCCCGTATCGAGAGCTCCCGATTCCGAGCTCGTGTTGCAAAGGGGAGGCCTGCCTTCCGAGATCGCATTACTTCGAGTCCAAAATTGTGTATCGAGGGGAAGGTGTGGACTTCGAAAAACCGAAAAAATATTTTCGGCAAATAATGAACAGAGTAGCATGAAACGTGGAGAAAAGCGGTTTTCAGAAAAACTTTGAAAAATTTTCACCGAACAAATATTTTCGTCTTATAATGAACAAGGTAGCATGAAACGTGGAGAAAAGCGGTTTTCAGAAAAACTTTGAAAAATTTTCACCGAACAAATATTTTCGGCTTATAATGAACAAGGTAGCATGAAACGTGGAGAAAAGTGTTTTTCAGAAAAACTTTGAAAAATTTTGACTTAGAAAATTACTCCTCGGTACACAATTTTTGACTCGAGGCTTCCCCCTGGTAATGCGATCTCGGAAGGCAGGCCTCCCCTTTGCAACACGAGCTCGGAATCGGGAGCTCTTGATACGAGAGGTATCCTCTTAAATCGCCTAATTTGTTCAATTTTAGGGAGGGGCACCAAAAGGAGAGGGGGCGCCAACAGGGGGGCGCCTTTTCGGCAGGGGGGCGCCAACAGGCAACGTTACGCCACTGGAGGTACGTATCGAGAATGACTCGGGCCGAAAATTTTCTAAGTCAAAATTTTTCAAAGTTTTTCTAAAAACCACTTTCCCCACGTTTCATACTACCCTCTTCATTATTAGCCGAAAATTTTTTTGGTTTTTCGGTTTATCGAAGTCTGCCCCTACCCCTCGATACACAAATTTGGATTCGAGGCTTCCCCCTGGTAATGCGATCTCGGAAGGCAGGCCTCCCCTTTGCAGTGCGAGCTTGTTTCGACTGTCGAGGATGTAGGTCTCACTTCTCAGTGCCTATTACTCTCCCCTATTACTCACTCCTGCTGTAGCCTGTAGAAATAACTTTACACTAGGCTTGAGTAATTATGAGTTTGCCTGAAGTGTGCCTCTACTAACCTAGTATAAGCATCTAGTAGCCTACTATGAGCTTTCACAAGCTTGTTACGCCCCTAGTAAGTGTAACCCCTAGCGTAACCCCTAGTAAAAACAGTGTAAATGATTTTTATTTTTGGAATGTTTCGAACGAAGTTTTAGGGAAAATTGAAGGACCCAGTTATTTAAGCAATAAGGAGACACATAATGAATATCTTTGGTTTCATACTTTTGTGGCAAAGAAACGTTTTATAAATCTTTATTCCACTGGGAAGTTTTAATTTATTATTTATATATAATGCATTAGATTTTATTAATTAATAAAATTGAATTTAATAAATTATTAATGTTGATGGAAGAATATATCTATTTGAATTATTTTTCTATTTAGTGCAATGATATTTTTTTAGACACTTGTGATGATGTAATGTCATAATCTTTACTTACTTACTTACTTACTAAGCGTAAATAAATATGTTAGGATGTCCAATTTAGGTGTTAAATGGTGTTAAAGATGAAATTTCAAAGACAAAATTCATGGCATAAAATGGAGAAAATGGAGAATTACTCATGGGTTTTTCCATTTTCTCCATAGAAAAAGTCTCCATTTTATGCCATTGGCCCCCCCCCCCCCCCCCTGTAGTGTAGTTGCCAATTTATATATGATTTATATATCAATTGACAGGTTAAAGGGGATCACATCGGTGCCCCCCCCCCCTGCTGAAAAAGCGCCCCCCTGTTGGCACCCCTTTCCCTTTTGGGTGCCCCTCCCTAAAATTGGACAAATTAGATGATTACAGAGGGTCCGCCTTTAAAATCTCTAAAAAAGTGTGTTTCTAGAGCAAATCGTTTAGTTTTGCTAGTACCGCAGTTAATTTTTGCAAATTGTCCCACATTCAGATGACAATTTGGCGCCCCCCTCAGATGGCACCCTCCCCCCACAGCAGGGTCGGCAGGGCCCTTCGTTGTGCCACTGGATTGCATGCTGTGTGCCATTTAAAAATAGAAATCTTCAATATTTTCACCCTATTAAACTTGAGCTTTGAGCTCATCAATAAAGTACAGTAGATTGTGCTACAGAGGTGCAGGAGTCAGTACTAGAAATAATGTCAATCATAAGATTCGCATGATGTCAATCATAAGATTCGCATGATGGAATAAGGTTGAAAGAGTTGAACAGCTATTCCACTGACGTCTTGAATGGCCATGAGGACACTCTGAAGTAGAGAGTTGCAAAGTCTTGTTATTATAAAGCCCATTACATGGGCATATCACTTGCCTCTTGTCCGATATATTTGGCTGTTACCCACTTTACTTTACTGTTATCATCAGTTTTCCAGAACCAATCTTGATAAAGGTCTCTTTCCAACTTCTCGTTTCTCGCATCAGAGCAGTAAGACTGACAGATACATTTGATGGGGAAAATTATATGGACCAGACACCTTGACGTCAAAGAAAGTGTGCTCAAATGCAGACTGTAGTCCATGGGCAGATATTGATTTGATATCCCTATCCCGAGGGGATTTTTTCAATTGACAACCTTGTGTCAATAACACTTTAGGTCCATGCTGTATTGTTGGCAGTGTGTAGCAGCCCTAGGAGTGACTTTTTTGTACGAGTGACTTTTTGTATGACCTTCGGCAAGGCTAATACTATAGGAGTAGGCAAGAAGCTTGAGTTTTAGTGCTATTGTGATCTATTCTGTTGCTGATCATTGATCAAACTTCAGCACACTCTCAAAACTGCTTGCCAGGGAAACTAGGACAGGAGTCATCCACAGGTTGAGAACTTTTGAGTCATCGCATCCCCCGAAAGGCCCAGGTAGATCTCTGAGGCCTGAGCTATTGTTGATACATTTTGAAGATGTGAAAGACGAATATATACATTTTTTGAGCTCAAAGCAAAAATTTGACTTTCCTTGTGCATACTCAGTCCTATCTTGATAGGCAACAAGTCCTCAATTGAGAACTGCAGAAAATATCAAACTATGCACAAGATAGCTAGATCGATTTCTTGCAATAGGCAGGCCACGCGAGCACTGGCTGGAAACAAGATGTACCCAACGCCTCCCCAGCACTACCATGGTGGCTACAGCAGTGGGATGAACCACATGGTTAACCAGTTCAGTGGTAAGTTAATTTTTTCAATTCTAATCACTAGGTTATTAAGTTAACTTGTTATTACCAGGTTTTTATTTTAACTTGGTAAATTACTGTTTTTATTTTTTGCACAAATAGTAATTTCTGATTCGTGACTTGTTGAATTGTTTAATTTACGGAATTTATTGTACCAGACCAAATTATCTCAGTTTTGCTCTGTATGACTGATGTTTCCTTTCAGAGATGAACATGTCTACTCGCAGTGGTGGCCGAGGACGTGGCCCTAGTGTTCCCAGGTATCCTGGAGTTCGCATGTACCGGGACGATTACAGGAGAGATCGTCCAGACGACCGCAGATCTAACCGTTACAATAATGACGATGAGGGTGGTGATAATTACGGAGGCAACAGTTACGGCGGTGGAAATGATTATTATAACAGCGGGTATGTAAGACAATATATTTCGTGTGGTGTTTCTTTTCCGTTTTATACCGAAATTATAAACAAGTATTAAGAACAAACATCTTGTCTGAGCATATAATATCAAAATTGTAATAAATTATTCTCAGACCCAGAGGTGGATACAACGGAGGTGGTGGTGGAGGTGGAGGAGGTAGAGGAAGAGGAGGTATGTACCAGAACATGCCCCAACATGGCGGGGGACGAGGGGGTTACTACCCACGCAACAAGTTCCAACCACCAAATATGGGGGGAGCTGGCGGCGAATTCTCTCCCTACCAAGGAAATATGAGACGTGGTAATAGTCGAGGTATTGTCCCTTTTTACAGTTATTGTTTTTCTGATGTATGGGGTTATCTTTAGTTTTAGTATGTAGATCTGACGGGAAGGTATCTGGTGTGAAATTAAGTTGTTTAAAAATCGGGGGAAGGAGGATAAATATACTGTTGATAGAAGGGTTGGTTTGGGGAGCAAGTTCACTTTCATAACACAAACCTGTCAGGTGACTTCCAAGGAGGTAACGATTGGAGGGGCGGGTTCGGCGAGCAAGTTGAGCGAGACGATTTCTACCCTGACAGAGTATCTACCCACATTCTCAACAGCAGTGAGAGATACCAGAAGGATTGGAGTATCATGGCTCCCAGAGACGTCGCCATGGAGAAGTTAGTTCTTCTTATTGACTTAATTTATTTAAAATTGGTCATATTTAATTTACAGTTCTTAATTTCGATCATCATAGCTATGTAAATATAATAAAACGCCTAAGCCCTAGCATTACTGTCGTTTCATAAATTTCTTTCAGCAAACTATTCAAGAAACAATTCGTACAAGTAGAGATTAACTTTGATAACTGGAAGAACATCCCGGTTGAAACCTCTGGAACTAACCTACCTGAACCAATCAGCACATTCAAGGATATTGGACTAGGTTAGTTAAATTAAGATTCAATTTAATCATATTTTTGTTTATAAAGTGTACAATGGTCTTAGATGGTGGTACAAATTGATTCCGAAAGACAGTTTTAATTTAGAGTATAATGGTTAAAAACCCCTGGCCCTCCCCACTTTATAACATTAAACCCACTCAGGAGAGATCCTGGAGAACAATATTAAGTTAGCTGGAATTCTGCAACCTACCCCTGTTCAGATGTACTCTACTAGCATCGTTAAGAACGGCCGAGATCTCATGGCTTGTGCCCAAACAGGTAATCTCTTTTGCACCTATATTTTACCATTTAATATCGAATATTTACATTTAAACCGGGATGTGAATACTTGGTATACGGAGAACGAAATATTGCACATAACCTAGATAAGATATTATCACACTTTCGAGCCAAATTTGGCAGGAAAGCAGAATTGATATTACATGCCCCGATGCAATGGGGAGCAATGGCTCTCACCCGGGGGCATGAAATATCAATCAGTTGCTCAGAGAGAGCCCGATATTCCCATAGAAACAAGGAGCCCACTCTCAACAACTGTTCTACTACTGTGAGGTACTGATTTAAATAATGATTTAAATCAACAACCTGAAGTAGTCTATGACCGTAAATGCAATGATCAGATAAACTTTCCAGATTTAGGAAAAATATAAATTTATACTTTGTTTTAAAAACATTTCCTTGCGTTTGAGATGTGTTAAGCAAAATACAATTTTTTGTTGTAAAACTTTTTCAAGCTGTTGTTTTTTTACTGCACTTCATAGTTCAAAATCTAATTAGGCTTCGGATGATGAAACAAAGTAAAAACTCCCTGGTTTGTACGAGTTTCAAGCGACTTAAGGTTACTGAAAACGAGATCAAAGTTTACAAGCAGACTTGAAAGTTGCACAAAGTTTTGGTACTTGTCAGCGATACAATCAATCAGGCTCATTAATTTCCTTAATCGCTTACTTGAAATTAAAAAGGAAGTGTCAGAACAAACTACAGTCACCCTCACAAAAAGTAGTAAAGACAAAAACGATGTTTGATCTATTCGAAGGAAGAAAACACACAAAACAAAGCCAGATTTCAGCCATTTCAGACCTGAATTTTAACCCCCTCTGATCCCTTCTTTGAGCCATATTCCATATAGAAATTGTGCAGAAATTATACTTGGCTTTTCCATTTTCCAAACCGGTTTCGCCTAGATTAGCTTGCGAAATTCGTGGCTGATCTATAAACAGACTGATAAAGAGACTTATAGATTCTGTACAATAAAGAGCGAAAATTCTATCCCAGGACTAGTTTTAACTGAATTTTAGTTAGTGCAAATAAGTGCAATAAAAACATCCTATAAAATATATTATCTATATAAATATATCAAGGGACGAATGACGTAACTTAATCAGCTAATCTGGTTATAAATTAGTCTGGGCACTGGGGCAAACAGGTCCGATGATTAATGTGCTGCCATTCTTTAGACAATTCAATATTGGTAACAGTACGGGTGAACTACCTGGCCATGACCAGGGTGGTTATAGGCTGGTGGAGTACTGCGTTCTAAAATGTTGAAGAGATACATTTGAATATTACAAATGTTCTGATAATTTCCAGTTCAGATAATTTCTAGCTCGAAGCAGATAATGGCAAATAATGGCAAGTAAAGATGAATACTGACTAAGAACTAAGCAGAATACTCGATAAAATTCTAAGTCAACGATTACAAGTTGCATTAAATCATTCTGAAATAACAGACAATCAAGAATCAAGACGGACGATAATATTGTTGATGTAAATTAGGGAGTGTAGTGTATAATGTGGACTGATAAATAGACACTAATTATGACCCCACAGCTCTATTCAAATTTAACAACCAGGAAATTCTTTCACCTTATCGCAGATACAGATTATACGATAAGGACTGTGATGTATAATCAACACTTAAACGGATGTTCTATACATTATACATCTACAGTTTTAATGACTCTAAAAATATCTAATAGAAATAAAGTATTAGAATCACCTCACATCGATTGATTTGCAGGATGTAATTTAAATTACGTATCAAACGCGCTCGCGGCGGAATATTCTAGACTCATAAGTACAAGACCCATAGGCGGAAAACACATTAATATCGCATGCACTAGGTAGCAGTACAAAGCAAATTCAGCGCGGCACACAGCATTCACTGTGTCATAAATGTGAAACGCGAGATTCTAATTTCACATATTGTATCTTTAATATCTGAAATACTAACTTATCGAGAGCTATATATAGCTTGGACATTATAAACATAAATAAGTTCGACATGTCTAGTTTTGCTTTGGTGAGATTTATAACTAACGTTTGATCAAATTCTGCTTTCCAGGCCAAATATGGCTCCAAATAATGGCAAATAATGGCAAATATGGCAAGTAAAGATGTATATTGTATACTGACTAAGAACTAAGCAGAATACTTGATAAAATTCTAAGTCAACGATTACAAGTTGCATTGATTAAATCATTCTGAAATAACAGACAATCAAGAATCAAGACGGACGATAATATTGTTGATGTAAATTAGGGTGTGCAGTGTATAATGTGGACTGATAAATAGACAATCATGGCGCCACAGCTTTATTCAAATTTAACAACCAGGAAATTCTTTCACCTTATCGCAGATACAGATTATACGATAAGGACTGTGATGTATAATCAACACTAAAACGGATGTTCTATACATTATACATCTACAGTTTTAATGACTCTAAAAATATCTAATAGAAATAAAGTATTAGAATCACCTCACATCGACTGATTTGCAGGATGTAATTACGTATCAAACGCGCTCGCGGCGGAATATTCTAGACTCATAAGTACAAGACCCATAGGCGGAAAACACATTAATATCGCATGCACTAGGTAGCAGTACAAAGCAAATTCAGCGCGGCACACAGCATTCACTGTGTCATAAATGTGAAACGCGGGTTCTAATTTTGACGTATTGTATCTTTAATATCTGAAATACTAACTTATCGAGAGCTATATATAGCTTGGACATTATAAACATAAATAAGTTCGACATGTTTAGTTTTGCTTTGGTGAGATTTATAACTAACGTTTGATCAAATTCTGCTTTCCCGGCCAAATTTGGCTCCAAAGAAAGTGTGATAAAACATTAATCACATGCCTTCTCATGCGATATCAACATTTTCAAAACTCGGCAAGCCTCGTGATTGAAAATGTCGATATAACCCTCGGCAAGCCTCGGGAAATATCGAAACTTTCGCTAACTCGGCAAGCCTCGTGGGCGAAAGTTTTGATATCGCATGAGAAGGCATGTGATAAATGTATAATAAATTTCTTAATTAAAATAATGTCTGACACCGGTCCACTCTAACAGGTTCCGGCAAGACAGCAGCGTTCCTGATTCCCATCCTGTCCAACCTGTTTGAGAACGGACCACCCCAAGAACTGAAGGACGGAACCAGCATGGCACACAGAGTGTCACCTCTTGTTCTCATCCTCGCTCCCACCAGGGAACTTGCTAGTCAGATATTCGAGATGACGCAACACCTTTGCTACAGGTTACATTCTTACTGTGACCTCTCTGTTTTAAGATTTACGGCATATGGTCCCTGTAACCCGTAGTGGGGGAATGCAACGTCAATTAATGTCAGTATTCCATAAAAACCCCAAACTGACATTGACATTAATTGACATTAATTGACATTAATTGACATTAATTGACATTAATTGACATTAATTTGTCTTGAAATTTGAGATTATCATTATTCGATAAATATTCCAGATATTCACGTCTATGTAAGTTAGACCGGTTCAAAAAAACAAAATGTCCTTGAATAATTATGAGTATGTTCTTATCTGTTGATCCTTAGGTTTATAGACCACAAAAAAAATTTCAGCTTCCAAATCTTCCATCTTCGGTCCCCACCGGCCACGCCCATATTTTATTGGTTTCTTATACAGGTAAAATATCTAGAATCGGCTTTTTTAGTATGAAGGAGTAATGTTAGCTGTTTAAGATTCGTTATTCAAATATAAATGTCATGAAGGCATTTCGTTTAATGTGGGTTTTAAGTTCTGATGATGTTGAGAACCACGCCCTTGATGGCCACGCCTATTTAAGAAAATTAAATTTCGGAAAACCGTATTATTTTAGTTTAATTGTTTAATGATCTGAATTTTTTCACATTTCACCATTTCCATATGTGATAGTAAGTGAATAAATTGATGAATAAACGTTTTAAGTGCTAAAAATATGGTAGAGAACTACATAATCTCTGGTCGAAAAATATCGTGTCAATTAATGTCAGTATTCCAAAATTTTGCAAAACTGACATGACATTAATTGACATTAATTGACGTTGCATTCCCCCCCCCCCCCCCCCCCCCCCCCCCCCCCCCGAGTTACGCAGCAGCACTAGAATTGACGGTTGCATCCCCCCCCACCCCCCCCCACCCCCCCCCGTATGTTACGCCAGCACACTAGATGACTCCCTAGTAGCCGTCTACTCGCCGTATCTTCTACATTTAGAGGTTTAATTACCGTGAAGGAGTAGTACCCCGCAACCAGCCTAAATATCTAATGTGTCACGTGATGTAACGTCATTTCACGTGCCTTAATATCTTATGTAAGAATTAGTTTGTGATTGGACCATAATGAGTCACGTAATGCTAGGGCCCTCCTAAGGAATGTTATTACGTATATTACCCTAATTATTACACGATTAGAGGCTTTAGAAGATAGCTTATAATTGAGAACTTGTCTTGACGGTGATTTACAGTACATTATAATCATAAATTGTATAGCATGAGTTATTATAACCATGTTAAATTTTACAGCATATTATCTTGATTGTGTGTGGCCGCGTGTAATGTAGTATTGTAGGGGGATCTATTACATCATGCAAGTTTACATGTCACGTGTAATGTCACGTGGTGTGTGTTACTTGTCACGTGGTGTTACGTCATGTTATGTTGTGTTTATTACAGGTCCTGTGTGAGACCGTATGTAGTGTACGGAGGATCCAACATAGACAAGTGCATAGACCAGCTTTCTCTTGGAGTTGAGATTCTTGTAGCTACACCAGGACGACTCATTGACCTGTTGAACAGAGGAGAAGTTAACTTATCTATGGTTAGTCCTTTATCTATTTGTGTCACTCTTACTTATAACTGAACTACAAATTAACTACAAATTAACTTTTGAATAGTACCACATATGCGCTGACTAGTTAAATTAAACAATGTTTAATATAACATTATAGTGTTATTTTATAGCTGTGACTATTTGACAAGTTAGAATGCTAACTTAACTCTGTTACAGACAATTTTGTAGTGCTAACTAATTAACAATGTAACAGATAGAGTAGTTATATAATCAAACTGATAAATATTGTTGCAGGTTAAATTCCTAGTACTCGATGAAGCTGACAGGATGTTGGACATGGGATTCGAGAAGGATATCAGAACTATAGTAACTGATTACAAAATGGGTATCGCCGGCAAGCGACAAACTCTCATGTTCAGTGCTACATTCCCCAAACCTATTCAGGTACGTTATACTCATTTTATACTGTACACAGAATACATAACCAGTACTTTCCTTGTATTTCTGCTGCTAAAATATTTTCACCATGGGGTGTTAAGTCCATATTCATCGTAGTCCGATAGTTTCACTGGCACTGCATCTAAATACGACTTAACTCCTTGTATTTCAGCTGCTAGCTAAGGAGTTTATGGACGACTACATCTTCTTGACTGTAGGAAGGATAGGATCTACCAATGATATCATCACACAGAAACTTAACTATGTGAGACGAAATGACAAGATTCCTGAATTGCTTCGTGTACTTACAGAAGGTACTAATCTTATTAAGCTTTCAGCTAGGTTAAACATACATGGGTGGGGTCAGTGCGGTGAATTATTTTGACAACGAAAATTTTAATGCCAATCAGTGTTAGTCAATGAATGTCGCTAAATTATTACATGATTTATGTGTGTGACGGCGGCTTATTATAATGACATCATTCGAGAGCTGAGAACATTCTTCATTATTTTGATGATCTGTTCTTATCTCTGTGGATTGATGTGATTTTTACATCCATTTAAAAATGTATCGAGAGTATGTGGTCATGCGTGTATTACACGATATTTTGGAATGTTGTTGGTTTTCTTAAGAACAAAAAGTTTTTTAAACATTCAGCACACGTACAGTTCCGAAACACAATGAATAATGAACTGGGGGCCATCTTATGAACTTACATTCGAACGTTGGGACTCGGAGAATCTTTCGATAGAAATGATGTACTTACGTTTGAGTACTACTGTAGACAAATTCTTTATCTTTAAGGACCTCAAACGATTTAAATGGACTCTGTTTCTTAGAAAATCTCCCGATTCTCGATTGTTCGAGTCACAAAGGTCTTCTAGTTCTAGGAATCGCGCGTACAAAGTCTCACTTTTTAGCAATCACAATGTGAGTTTTGCGCGCGTAAAGCGCGCACTATCTTCCGGCAGTTGTAACGAGAAACAATTATTCTGTGAATCTGCAACCCGAGTCCTAATAATTTAACCCCGTGCAACGAATCTTTAAGCCGGATACTCCACTGGCTTACTAACAGCTGTTTATATTTATCCCATTTAAAGCTTTTTTAACCGTTACTGACTGTCTTCTCCCTTCAGAAACCAAAGACCGAATTCTCGTGTTCGTACGTACAAAGCACGATACCGAGAAGATTCAGGGAGTCCTAAAGGACGAAGGACACAGTGTTATCAGTATTCACGGTAACAAATCCCAGAGAATGCGTGAAAACGCTTGAACCAGTTCAGGAACGGTGATAAGAACGTTTTGGTGGCAACTGAGGTTGCAGCTCGAGGTCTCGATATCCCCAACATCAGTCACGTGGTCAACTTTGACATGCCTGATACCATCGAGAACTATGTGCATAGGATCGGTCGTACAGGTCAGTTATTCAGTAGGAATTATCTTATCTTGCACCTGTCAAAAGTTCAAGAAACTTCCTGGGATACACCTTCAGTTCATACTGTAAACATAGTACTATTAACTATTACTGTTATCTGGGTACAGATACATGCACACCAAAAACAGAAACAAACCTGAGATTTAAATGTGTTAATTGGAGACTCCATGATAAGAGTCCCGTATCATGAATTATTAAAGTTTCCAACAAGTTTACTGTATTACAGGAAGGATGGGTAACCCAGGACGTGCCACCTCGTTCTTCTGCGAGAGTGACTGGCACATCGCACCCGAACTAGCTGAGCTGCTGAAAGAGAGCAGCCAGGAAGTACCCCAGTTCCTCGCTAAGATGAAATACAACAACAGCACTGTATCAGGCGGCGGCGGTGGTGGACACAAGAAATCGTGAGTACTGCTTAAGGCCAGAGGGGGGGGGGGGGGTTAAAATTCGATTTTCCAGTTTTCACATATTTGATTAGAGCTGCTGGAGACGAACAAGAGGAGAAAAACAGGACCGAAATCTGACCTTGCGTTTTTAAGATATCGCGCGCCAAATATTGAGGTTTACATGTAATTACATGTAAAACTTTAACTTAAACTGTAAAAAGTTAAAACGCCCTAAGTTGAGAAGACTGGCCACACCCAGGAGCTGGAACTTGGCACAGGTGTTCCTTAGACTGTTTTACACAATTCTATTGTACAAAATTTTGATATTTGCTTCTGTTCTTGAGATATGAGGTTAACTTTACCCCAAATTCAACAGTTTTTCGACAGTTAACCTCATAACTCAAGAACAGAGGCAAATATCAAAATTTTGTACAATAGAATTGTGGGTGACAACCCAAGGAACACCTGTGCCAAGTTTCAGCTTCTGGGTGTGGCCAGTATTCTCAACTAAGGGACGTTTGTATGAAAAAACCTGTTTTGAGTAAAAAGAGTTTTAATAGTGTTTTTATTTCACTGCCAAAATCTCAAATTGTGCATTATTTTCCGTATTTAGTAGCGTCTCCATACAATTTTTGCTTTAAGGTGAGAAGATGTTTATTGAGATACTTTATGTTGGGAAAATCAATATCGTAAACCAAAATTTGTCTAAAAATGAGGTTAACTATCACGATATTATGTAGTAGTAGTAAAAATATGATTGTTAACCTCACTATAGACCATATAACAATGGAATTGGTTTATCAATATATTGTTAGACATGTAATGAAACATTTGCCCAGTGTAACAATTAAGATTTTGAGGTTAACATGTGATTGACTGGGCCGAGATTCAACAAATGAGAGGTTAACCTCATTTTTTAGCTATTTATGTGTGAACTCTTCTACTTATATATGGTCTGTCCTAATCACCTTTGTCTCATGATCATATTTGAGGCATTGGAATACAAATAGATACATCACTGAGATATTGTGGTACATAACAAAGTAAGAATCTTGTGTAAATAATTCTTAAACTACCAAATGGATATGTTAACCTCATTTTCAACACGTTTCTCGAGATAAAATGAAGTTAAATCAGCACTACATCTATTAAGAATTTTGTATGTCGTAATCTTACGATAAAAATAACAACTCTATCACCTAATCTATTTCGCTATACCTAAATTAAGAGTTAACCTTATTTAATCACGTTTGGATATTACTTTTTCTGATAATTATGAACCTAAAATTTAGAGTTTACATTTGCTGACCGAAAAAACAGCAGCTACAAATATGTGAATAGCAGCAATGTTTTTGTCATCGAAAATTAAATTGATTTAGAAAATAATATTTTGGTCGATTTTTTTGAACCCTTACCCCCCCCCCCCCCCCCTCTGGCCTTAAGAGGATAGATAGTGAAAGTGAAATTAGATAACAAGTGTAGTGATAATGAAAGTGAAAGTGAAACTAGGCACGTGCTAATGAGATTATTTCAGGTTCACTCAGGACAGGTTTGGAGGTCGGGACTACAGACGAGGCCCTCAGTTCATCCCCTTTTCAGATACTTAACACAATGAAGCCCCCCGGCGGAAAGGGGCTACGGGGTTCCCATAACCCCCTAATTCTACAACCCCGGTTGTTTAACTTTACAGTCATAAACCCCCCCTACACGTTCGTCCTAAAATTTTTCACCCTTCGAATTATCGAAACTTTAACAAAAAATAATTTTTTATTACTTTGAACAAGCAAATATTAAAAAACGACTAAAACACCTGCAACTCTTCTTGCTATTGAACTTTCTAATTTATGTTATTCCAGAACTCTCCGCAGATGCACCCATTTAACCACATGGGGTATGCGGGAAACCCCCATGCGTCACCCAAATTTACAACCCCAAAAAA
>NW_026971795.1:0-51676 GCF_026151205.1 Bolinopsis microptera | reverse complement strand
ATGGATGTTTACATTAACCTAGCAACAAGATGGTGATGATACAGTGTAACCTAGCAACAAGATGGGAGTTACAGTGAAACCTAAACTGGTGTTTCAGTGAATGGTTAAAAAAGATGTTCAGTAAAACCTGGAAAACAAATGGTGAGTTACAGTGTAAACCTAGCAAAAAAAGGTGAGTTACAGTGTCTAGAAACAAGATGGTGATGTTACTTGTAAAGAAGCACATCTAACAAGATTTTAAAACTTTTACAGTTAAAATGACGCAGAAAGAATTTGTTGTAACATACGTCATTCGCTCGCTACGTTGATGATGATAGAAACTTGTCCTTTGTATTGGGAGAGATTCTGGTTAACACCGGAAATGCCAAAAGCCGAAGTGAAATGGAGGAAGCTACTGCGCCCTGTAACAGGGCAGCTAGGAACAGTAACATGGGAGGGAGCAGCAGTAGGTAACCTAGCAACAAGTAGGGAGCCTTCTTATCAGTGCTGCTTATCACTCCTGCTTATGTGGGAGTACATCGTTTTAAACAATCAACAATAGTCAAATCTGGGTTTTCTTTTGTATTAGAAATTGTATTCGAAAACAAAACAACAAAAAAAGGGTAACATTGGAAAATAAAAAACGACTAGATCACAACAGCAAGGGGGGAGCCTACTAGTTAAAAATATCGATTATGATATGATTAGAAGCATACATTTAGGTCATCGAAGCAAGGAAAAAGAGCAGAAAAGTGGAATGAAATGTTACGGCAGACTGGTCAACAAGAGAACGTACTAGAAAAGATGGTGATGTTACATGACCTAGAACAAGATGGGAGTATGTAAAAGAGAAATCATACAAGTTTAAACACTTAAAAGTTAAATAGAGAAATTTGACTTGAACGAAGTCAACGCCGCAGTAATGAGAATAGAAACTTGTCTTTGTAGGAGCATGACTAGGTTAAAGCAGAGAAGAGCAAGTAAAGTCGAGAATAGAAATGTTGGTAGGAGCATGCTAGGTTACGACAATGGCAGGAGAAAGTGCAGAAAATGAGAAGAAAGTAGGAGAGCATGCTAGGGTTACGATCAAGAGGAAAGATCAAAAATAGAAATAGAAATCTTGGGTGTCTTGATAGAAATGGTATTCGAACAAGAAAAGAGCAGAAAAAGGAGAATAAATGTTGGGAGATGACTAGGTACGAACAAGAGAAAGAGCAGAAAAAGTGATGATTATCGATGTTGAGAGATGACTTTAGGTACGAGCAAGAAGAAAGAGCAGAAAAGTGAGAATAGAAATGTTGGAGGAGCATGACTAGGGTTACGAAGCAAGAGAAAGAGCAGAAAAGTGAGAATAGAAATGATGTTGGAGGAGCATGACTAGGGTTACGAAGCAAGAGAAAGAGCAGAAAAGTGAGAATAGAAATGATGTAGGAGGAGCATGACTAGGGTTACGAAGCAAGAGAAAGAGCAGAAAAGTGAGAATAGAAATGTTGTTGGAGGAGCATGACTAGGGTTACGAAGCAAGAGACAGAGCAGAAAAGTGAGAATAGAAATGTTGGAGGAGCATGACTAGGGTTACGAAGCAAGAGAAAGAGCAGAAAAGTGAGAATAGAAATGTTGGAGGAGCATGACTAGGGTTACGAAGCAAGAGAAAGAGCAGAAAAGTGAGAATAGAAATGTTGGAGGAGCATGACTAGGGTTACGAAGCAAGAGAAAGAGCAGAAAAGTGAGAATAGAAATGTTGGAGGAGACATGACTAGGGTTACGAAGCAAGAGAAAGAGCAGAAAAGTGAGAATAGAAATGTTGGAGGAGCATGACTAGGGTTACGAAGCAAGAGAAAGAGCAGAAAAGTGAGAATAGAAATGTTGGAGGAGCATGACTAGGGTTACGAAGCAAGAGAAAGAGCAGAAAAGTGAGAATAGAAATGTTGGAGGAGCATGACTAGGTTACGAAGCAAGAGAAAGAGCAGAAAAGTGAGAATAGAAATGTTGGAGGAGCATGACTAGGGTTACGAAGCAAGAGAAAGAGCAGAAAAGTGAGAATAGAAATGTTGGAGGAGCATGACTAGGGTTACGAAGCAAGAGAAAGAGCAGAAAAGTGAGAATAGAAATGTTGGAGGAGCATGACTAGGGTTACGAAGCAAGAGAAAGAGCAGAAAAGTGAGAATAGAAATGTTGGAGGAGCATGACTAGGGTTACGAAGCAAGAGAAAGAGCAGAAAAGTGAGAATAGAAATGTTGGAGGAGCATGACTAGGGTTACGAAGCAAGAGAAAGAGCAGAAAAGTGAGAATAGAAATGTTGGAGGAGCATGACTAGGGTTACGAAGCAAGAGAAAGAGCAGAAAAGTGAGAATAGAAATGTTGGAGGAGCATGACTAGGGTTACGAAGCAAGAGAAAGAGCAGAAAAGTGAGAATAGAAATGTTGGAGGAGCATGACTAGGGTTACGAAGCAAGAGAAAGAGCAGAAAAGTGAGAATAGAAATGTTGGAGGAGCATGACTAGGGTTACGAAGCAAGAGAAAGAGCAGAAAAGTGAGAATAGAAATGTTGGAGGAGCATGACTAGGGTTACGAAGCAAGAGAAAGAGCAGAAAAGTGAGAATAGAAATGTTGGAGGAGCATGACTAGGGTTACGAAGCAAGAGAAAGAGCAGAAAAGTGAGAATAGAAATGTTGGAGGAGCATGACTAGGGTTACGAAGCAAGAGAAAGAGCAGAAAAGTGAGAATAGAAATGTTGGAGGAGCATGACTAGGGTTACGAAGCAAGAGAAAGAGCAGAAAAGTGAGAATAGAAATGTTGGAGGAGCATGACTAGGGTTACGAAGCAAGAGAAAGAGCAGAAAAGTGAGAATAGAAATGTTGGAGGAGCATGACTAGGGTTACGAAGCAAGAGAAAGAGCAGAAAAGTGAGAATAGAAATGTTGGAGGAGCATGACTAGGGTTACGAAGCAAGAGAAAGAGCAGAAAAGTGAGAATAGAAATGTTGGAGGAGCATGACTAGGGTTACGAAGCAAGAGAAAGAGCAGAAAAGTGAGAATAGAAATGTTGGAGGAGCATGACTAGGGTTACGAAGCAAGAGAAAGAGCAGAAAAGTGAGAATAGAAATGTTGGAGGAGCATGACTAGGGTTACGAAGCAAGAGAAAGAGCAGAAAAGTGAGAATAGAAATGTTGGAGGAGCATGACTAGGGTTACGAAGCAAGAGAAAGAGCAGAAAAGTGAGAATAGAAATGTTGGAGGAGCATGACTAGGGTTACGAAGCAAGAGAAAGAGCAGAAAAGTGAGAATAGAAATGTTGGAGGAGCATGACTAGGGTTACGAAGCAAGAGAAAGAGCAGAAAAGTGAGAATAGAAATGTTGGAGGAGCATGACTAGGGTTACGAAGCAAGAGAAAGAGCAGAAAAGTGAGAATAGAAATGTTGGAGGAGCATGACTAGGGTTACGAAGCAAGAGAAAGAGCAGAAAAGTGAGAATAGAAATGTTGGAGGAGCATGACTAGGGTTACGAAGCAAGAGAAAGAGCAGAAAAGTGAGAATAGAAATGTTGGAGGAGCATGACTAGGGTTACGAAGCAAGAGAAAGAGCAGAAAAGTGAGAATAGAAATGTTGGAGGAGCATGACTAGGGTTACGAAGCAAGAGAAAGAGCAGAAAAGTGAGAATAGAAATGTTGGAGGAGCATGACTAGGGTTACGAAGCAAGAGAAAGAGCAGAAAAGTGAGAATAGAAATGTTGGAGGAGCATGACTAGGGTTACGAAGCAAGAGAAAGAGCAGAAAAGTGAGAATAGAAATGTTGGAGGAGCATGACTAGGGTTACGAAGCAAGAGAAAGAGCAGAAAAGTGAGAATAGAAATGTTGGAGGAGCATGACTAGGGTTACGAAGCAAGAGAAAGAGCAGAAAAGTGAGAATAGAAATGTTGGAGGAGCATGACTAGGGTTACGAAGCAAGAGAAAGAGCAGAAAAGTGAGAATAGAAATGTTGGAGGAGCATGACTAGGGTTACGAAGCAAGAGAAAGAGCAGAAAAGTGAGAATAGAAATGTTGGAGGAGCATGACTAGGGTTACGAAGCAAGAGAAAGAGCAGAAAAGTGAGAATAGAAATGTTGGAGGAGCATGACTAGGGTTACGAAGCAAGAGAAAGAGCAGAAAAGTGAGAATAGAAATGTTGGAGGAGCATGACTAGGGTTACGAAGCAAGAGAAAGAGCAGAAAAGTGAGAATAGAAATGTTGGAGGAGCATGACTAGGGTTACGAAGCAAGAGAAAGAGCAGAAAAGTGAGAATAGAAATGTTGGAGGAGCATGACTAGGGTTACGAAGCAAGAGAAAGAGCAGAAAAGTGAGAATAGAAATGTTGGAGGAGCATGACTAGGGTTACGAAGCAAGAGAAAGAGCAGAAAAGTGAGAATAGAAATGTTGGAGGAGCATGACTAGGGTTACGAAGCAAGAGAAAGAGCAGAAAAGTGAGAATAGAAATGTTGGAGGAGCATGACTAGGGTTACGAAGCAAGAGAAAGAGCAGAAAAGTGAGAATAGAAATGTTGGAGGAGCATGACTAGGGTTACGAAGCAAGAGAAAGAGCAGAAAAGTGAGAATAGAAATGTTGGAGGAGCATGACTAGGGTTACGAAGCAAGAGAAAGAGCAGAAAAGTGAGAATAGAAATGTTGGAGGAGCATGACTAGGGTTACGAAGCAAGAGAAAGAGCAGAAAAGTGAGAATAGAAATGTTGGAGGAGCATGACTAGGGTTACGAAGCAAGAGAAAGAGCAGAAAAGTGAGAATAGAAATGTTGGAGGAGCATGACTAGGGTTACGAAGCAAGAGAAAGAGCAGAAAAGTGAGAATAGAAATGTTGGAGGAGCATGACTAGGGTTACGAAGCAAGAGAAAGAGCAGAAAAGTGAGAATAGAAATGTTGGAGGAGCATGACTAGGGTTACGAAGCAAGAGAAAGAGCAGAAAAGTGAGAATAGAAATGTTGGAGGAGCATGACTAGGGTTACGAAGCAAGAGAAAGAGCAGAAAAGTGAGAATAGAAATGTTGGAGGAGCATGACTAGGGTTACGAAGCAAGAGAAAGAGCAGAAAAGTGAGAATAGAAATGTTGGAGGAGCATGACTAGGGTTACGAAGCAAGAGAAAGAGCAGAAAAGTGAGAATAGAAATGTTGGAGGAGCATGACTAGGGTTACGAAGCAAGAGAAAGAGCAGAAAAGTGAGAATAGAAATGTTGGAGGAGCATGACTAGGGTTACGAAGCAAGAGAAAGAGCAGAAAAGTGAGAATAGAAATGTTGGAGGAGCATGACTAGGGTTACGAAGCAAGAGAAAGAGCAGAAAAGTGAGAATAGAAATGTTGGAGGAGCATGACTAGGGTTACGAAGCAAGAGAAAGAGCAGAAAAGTGAGAATAGAAATGTTGGAGGAGCATGACTAGGGTTACGAAGCAAGAGAAAGAGCAGAAAAGTGAGAATAGAAATGTTGGAGGAGCATGACTAGGGTTACGAAGCAAGAGAAAGAGCAGAAAAGTGAGAATAGAAATGTTGGAGGAGCATGACTAGGGTTACGAAGCAAGAGAAAGAGCAGAAAAGTGAGAATAGAAATGTTGGAGGAGCATGACTAGGGTTACGAAGCAAGAGAAAGAGCAGAAAAGTGAGAATAGAAATGTTGGAGGAGCATGACTAGGGTTACGAAGCAAGAGAAAGAGCAGAAAAGTGAGAATAGAAATGTTGGAGGAGCATGACTAGGGTTACGAAGCAAGAGAAAGAGCAGAAAAGTGAGAATAGAAATGTTGGAGGAGCATGACTAGGGTTACGAAGCAAGAGAAAGAGCAGAAAAGTGAGAATAGAAATGTTGGAGGAGCATGACTAGGGTTACGAAGCAAGAGAAAGAGCAGAAAAGTGAGAATAGAAATGTTGGAGGAGCATGACTAGGGTTACGAAGCAAGAGAAAGAGCAGAAAAGTGAGAATAGAAATGTTGGAGGAGCATGACTAGGGTTACGAAGCAAGAGAAAGAGCAGAAAAGTGAGAATAGAAATGTTGGAGGAGCATGACTAGGGTTACGAAGCAAGAGAAAGAGCAGAAAAGTGAGAATAGAAATGTTGGAGGAGCATGACTAGGGTTACGAAGCAAGAGAAAGAGCAGAAAAGTGAGAATAGAAATGTTGGAGGAGCATGACTAGGGTTACGAAGCAAGAGAAAGAGCAGAAAAGTGAGAATAGAAATGTTGGAGGAGCATGACTAGGGTTACGAAGCAAGAGAAAGAGCAGAAAAGTGAGAATAGAAATGTTGGAGGAGCATGACTAGGGTTACGAAGCAAGAGAAAGAGCAGAAAAGTGAGAATAGAAATGTTGGAGGAGCATGACTAGGGTTACGAAGCAAGAGAAAGAGCAGAAAAGTGAGAATAGAAATGTTGGAGGAGCATGACTAGGGTTACGAAGCAAGAGAAAGAGCAGAAAAGTGAGAATAGAAATGTTGGAGGAGCATGACTAGGGTTACGAAGCAAGAGAAAGAGCAGAAAAGTGAGAATAGAAATGTTGGAGGAGCATGACTAGGGTTACGAAGCAAGAGAAAGAGCAGAAAAGTGAGAATAGAAATGTTGGAGGAGCATGACTAGGGTTACGAAGCAAGAGAAAGAGCAGAAAAGTGAGAATAGAAATGTTGGAGGAGCATGACTAGGGTTACGAAGCAAGAGAAAGAGCAGAAAAGTGAGAATAGAAATGTTGGAGGAGCATGACTAGGGTTACGAAGCAAGAGAAAGAGCAGAAAAGTGAGAATAGAAATGTTGGAGGAGCATGACTAGGGTTACGAAGCAAGAGAAAGAGCAGAAAAGTGAGAATAGAAATGTTGGAGGAGCATGACTAGGGTTACGAAGCAAGAGAAAGAGCAGAAAAGTGAGAATAGAAATGTTGGAGGAGCATGACTAGGGTTACGAAGCAAGAGAAAGAGCAGAAAAGTGAGAATAGAAATGTTGGAGGAGCATGACTAGGGTTACGAAGCAAGAGAAAGAGCAGAAAAGTGAGAATAGAAATGTTGGAGGAGCATGACTAGGGTTACGAAGCAAGAGAAAGAGCAGAAAAGTGAGAATAGAAATGTTGGAGGAGCATGACTAGGGTTACGAAGCAAGAGAAAGAGCAGAAAAGTGAGAATAGAAATGTTGGAGGAGCATGACTAGGGTTACGAAGCAAGAGAAAGAGCAGAAAAGTGAGAATAGAAATGTTGGAGGAGCATGACTAGGGTTACGAAGCAAGAGAAAGAGCAGAAAAGTGAGAATAGAAATGTTGGAGGAGCATGACTAGGGTTACGAAGCAAGAGAAAGAGCAGAAAAGTGAGAATAGAAATGTTGGAGGAGCATGACTAGGGTTACGAAGCAAGAGAAAGAGCAGAAAAGTGAGAATAGAAATGTTGGAGGAGCATGACTAGGGTTACGAAGCAAGAGAAAGAGCAGAAAAGTGAGAATAGAAATGTTGGAGGAGCATGACTAGGGTTACGAAGCAAGAGAAAGAGCAGAAAAGTGAGAATAGAAATGTTGGAGGAGCATGACTAGGGTTACGAAGCAAGAGAAAGAGCAGAAAAGTGAGAATAGAAATGTTGGAGGAGCATGACTAGGGTTACGAAGCAAGAGAAAGAGCAGAAAAGTGAGAATAGAAATGTTGGAGGAGCATGACTAGGGTTACGAAGCAAGAGAAAGAGCAGAAAAGTGAGAATAGAAATGTTGGAGGAGCATGACTAGGGTTACGAAGCAAGAGAAAGAGCAGAAAAGTGAGAATAGAAATGTTGGAGGAGCATGACTAGGGTTACGAAGCAAGAGAAAGAGCAGAAAAGTGAGAATAGAAATGTTGGAGGAGCATGACTAGGGTTACGAAGCAAGAGAAAGAGCAGAAAAGTGAGAATAGAAATGTTGGAGGAGCATGACTAGGGTTACGAAGCAAGAGAAAGAGCAGAAAAGTGAGAATAGAAATGTTGGAGGAGCATGACTAGGGTTACGAAGCAAGAGAAAGAGCAGAAAAGTGAGAATAGAAATGTTGGAGGAGCATGACTAGGGTTACGAAGCAAGAGAAAGAGCAGAAAAGTGAGAATAGAAATGTTGGAGGAGCATGACTAGGGTTACGAAGCAAGAGAAAGAGCAGAAAAGTGAGAATAGAAATGTTGGAGGAGCATGACTAGGGTTACGAAGCAAGAGAAAGAGCAGAAAAGTGAGAATAGAAATGTTGGAGGAGCATGACTAGGGTTACGAAGCAAGAGAAAGAGCAGAAAAGTGAGAATAGAAATGTTGGAGGAGCATGACTAGGGTTACGAAGCAAGAGAAAGAGCAGAAAAGTGAGAATAGAAATGTTGGAGGAGCATGACTAGGGTTACGAAGCAAGAGAAAGAGCAGAAAAGTGAGAATAGAAATGTTGGAGGAGCATGACTAGGGTTACGAAGCAAGAGAAAGAGCAGAAAAGTGAGAATAGAAATGTTGGAGGAGCATGACTAGGGTTACGAAGCAAGAGAAAGAGCAGAAAAGTGAGAATAGAAATGTTGGAGGAGCATGACTAGGGTTACGAAGCAAGAGAAAGAGCAGAAAAGTGAGAATAGAAATGTTGGAGGAGCATGACTAGGGTTACGAAGCAAGAGAAAGAGCAGAAAAGTGAGAATAGAAATGTTGGAGGAGCATGACTAGGGTTACGAAGCAAGAGAAAGAGCAGAAAAGTGAGAATAGAAATGTTGGAGGAGCATGACTAGGGTTACGAAGCAAGAGAAAGAGCAGAAAAGTGAGAATAGAAATGTTGGAGGAGCATGACTAGGGTTACGAAGCAAGAGAAAGAGCAGAAAAGTGAGAATAGAAATGTTGGAGGAGCATGACTAGGGTTACGAAGCAAGAGAAAGAGCAGAAAAGTGAGAATAGAAATGTTGGAGGAGCATGACTAGGGTTACGAAGCAAGAGAAAGAGCAGAAAAGTGAGAATAGAAATGTTGGAGGAGCATGACTAGGGTTACGAAGCAAGAGAAAGAGCAGAAAAGTGAGAATAGAAATGTTGGAGGAGCATGACTAGGGTTACGAAGCAAGAGAAAGAGCAGAAAAGTGAGAATAGAAATGTTGGAGGAGCATGACTAGGGTTACGAAGCAAGAGAAAGAGCAGAAAAGTGAGAATAGAAATGTTGGAGGAGCATGACTAGGGTTACGAAGCAAGAGAAAGAGCAGAAAAGTGAGAATAGAAATGTTGGAGGAGCATGACTAGGGTTACGAAGCAAGAGAAAGAGCAGAAAAGTGAGAATAGAAATGTTGGAGGAGCATGACTAGGGTTACGAAGCAAGAGAAAGAGCAGAAAAGTGAGAATAGAAATGTTGGAGGAGCATGACTAGGGTTACGAAGCAAGAGAAAGAGCAGAAAAGTGAGAATAGAAATGTTGGAGGAGCATGACTAGGGTTACGAAGCAAGAGAAAGAGCAGAAAAGTGAGAATAGAAATGTTGGAGGAGCATGACTAGGGTTACGAAGCAAGAGAAAGAGCAGAAAAGTGAGAATAGAAATGTTGGAGGAGCATGACTAGGGTTACGAAGCAAGAGAAAGAGCAGAAAAGTGAGAATAGAAATGTTGGAGGAGCATGACTAGGGTTACGAAGCAAGAGAAAGAGCAGAAAAGTGAGAATAGAAATGTTGGAGGAGCATGACTAGGGTTACGAAGCAAGAGAAAGAGCAGAAAAGTGAGAATAGAAATGTTGGAGGAGCATGACTAGGGTTACGAAGCAAGAGAAAGAGCAGAAAAGTGAGAATAGAAATGTTGGAGGAGCATGACTAGGGTTACGAAGCAAGAGAAAGAGCAGAAAAGTGAGAATAGAAATGTTGGAGGAGCATGACTAGGGTTACGAAGCAAGAGAAAGAGCAGAAAAGTGAGAATAGAAATGTAGGAGGAGCATGACTAGGGTTACGAAGCAAGAGAAAGAGCAGAAAAGTGAGAATAGAAATGTTGGAGGAGCATGACTAGGGTTACGAAGCAAGAGAAAGAGCAGAAAAGTGAGAATAGAAATGTTGGAGGAGCATGACTAGGGTTACGAAGCAAGAGAAAGAGCAGAAAAGTGAGAATAGAAATGTTGGAGGAGCATGACTAGGGTTACGAAGCAAGAGAAAGAGCAGAAAAGTGAGAATAGAAATGTTGGAGGAGCATGACTAGGGTTACGAAGCAAGAGAAAGAGCAGAAAAGTGAGAATAGAAATGTTGGAGGAGCATGACTAGGGTTACGAAGCAAGAGAAAGAGCAGAAAAGTGAGAATAGAAATGTTGGAGGAGCATGACTAGGGTTACGAAGCAAGAGAAAGAGCAGAAAAGTGAGAATAGAAATGTTGGAGGAGCATGACTAGGGTTACGAAGCAAGAGAAAGAGCAGAAAAGTGAGAATAGAAATGTTGGAGGAGCATGACTAGGGTTACGAAGCAAGAGAAAGAGCAGAAAAGTGAGAATAGAAATGTTGGAGGAGCATGACTAGGGTTACGAAGCAAGAGAAAGAGCAGAAAAGTGAGAATAGAAATGTTGGAGGAGCATGACTAGGGTTACGAAGCAAGAGAAAGAGCAGAAAAGTGAGAATAGAAATGTTGGAGGAGCATGACTAGGGTTACGAAGCAAGAGAAAGAGCAGAAAAGTGAGAATAGAAATGTTGGAGGAGCATGACTAGGGTTACGAAGCAAGAGAAAGAGCAGAAAAGTGAGAATAGAAATGTTGGAGGAGCATGACTAGGGTTACGAAGCAAGAGAAAGAGCAGAAAAGTGAGAATAGAAATGTTGGAGGAGCATGACTAGGGTTACGAAGCAAGAGAAAGAGCAGAAAAGTGAGAATAGAAATGTTGGAGGAGCATGACTAGGGTTACGAAGCAAGAGAAAGAGCAGAAAAGTGAGAATAGAAATGTTGGAGGAGCATGACTAGGGTTACGAAGCAAGAGAAAGAGCAGAAAAGTGAGAATAGAAATGTTGGAGGAGCATGACTAGGGTTACGAAGCAAGAGAAAGAGCAGAAAAGTGAGAATAGAAATGTTGGAGGAGCATGACTAGGGTTACGAAGCAAGAGAAAGAGCAGAAAAGTGAGAATAGAAATGTTGGAGGAGCATGACTAGGGTTACGAAGCAAGAGAAAGAGCAGAAAAGTGAGAATAGAAATGTTGGAGGAGCATGACTAGGGTTACGAAGCAAGAGAAAGAGCAGAAAAGTGAGAATAGAAATGTTGGAGGAGCATGACTAGGGTTACGAAGCAAGAGAAAGAGCAGAAAAGTGAGAATAGAAATGTTGGAGGAGCATGACTAGGGTTACGAAGCAAGAGAAAGAGCAGAAAAGTGAGAATAGAAATGTTGGAGGAGCATGACTAGGGTTACGAAGCAAGAGAAAGAGCAGAAAAGTGAGAATAGAAATGTTGGAGGAGCATGACTAGGGTTACGAAGCAAGAGAAAGAGCAGAAAAGTGAGAATAGAAATGTTGGAGGAGCATGACTAGGGTTACGAAGCAAGAGAAAGAGCAGAAAAGTGAGAATAGAAATGTTGGAGGAGCATGACTAGGGTTACGAAGCAAGAGAAAGAGCAGAAAAGTGAGAATAGAAATGTTGGAGGAGCATGACTAGGGTTACGAAGCAAGAGAAAGAGCAGAAAAGTGAGAATAGAAATGTTGGAGGAGCATGACTAGGGTTACGAAGCAAGAGAAAGAGCAGAAAAGTGAGAATAGAAATGTTGGAGGAGCATGACTAGGGTTACGAAGCAAGAGAAAGAGCAGAAAAGTGAGAATAGAAATGTTGGAGGAGCATGACTAGGGTTACGAAGCAAGAGAAAGAGCAGAAAAGTGAGAATAGAAATGTTGGAGGAGCATGACTAGGGTTACGAAGCAAGAGAAAGAGCAGAAAAGTGATAATAGAAATGTTGGAGGAGCATGACTAGGGTTACGAAGCCCGCCCAATCAGCAACTGATTAAAGTTAGGAAACATGAAACGCAGTGATTACAAGATAACAGACTAATGTTGCAGGGTGCAGCCACTAGGTGTGCAGGGTGTTTTCAAGGTTTAATAACACCAAATCAGGGAACAAGTTAGTTCACGGCTCAACGGGGTAATTCAATTTATCCTTATTAATTAAAATGAGGGATTTTAGTAAAATACGAGAGGTTAAGTGATAATCTGTGGACGAGTGATTTGCTGTTATTTCCGGCAATAATCCGTCTGCCGGGTAGGCGCCAACAAATTACACAAAATAAGGGAGGTCAGGTGACATAGTTAGGGACACTACGTCACTGACTACTAGTCACTAGTCATCCACTATCTCAATCTACAACAAACAGGAACTGTTCGCGAATTATTGCTTCCATTGGTTTTCATATATTCCAACTATCATAGTTTGTACCTAGCTCTTAATGTTATATATCTCAGCAGAACTGTCGCATTCTAAGAGTACACTGTACACTGTACACTGTACACTGTACACTGTACACTGTACACTGTACACTGTACACTGTACACTGTACACTGTACACTGTACACTGTACACTGTGTGCCACCTGTATATTTCAGCTACACCAGGTGACCAGGTGTTACACGACTCAGTGACCTTGTGTTTGTGATATAGCTCACTAATTGTGTCCCGTAACTAAGGGCACCGCAGAGGAGGGGGGCGCGGGCCGCAGAGGGGGGGGGGGGGGGGCGGCCCGCAGAGGGGGGAGGGGGCCGCAGAAGGGGGGGAGGGGGGGGGGGCGGGCCGCAGAGGGGGGGACGGGGGGGGGGGGGGGGGGGGGGCGCAGAGGGGGGAAGGGGGGACGGGTTCACTAACGGTGACTAGATTATATTGCTGTAAAATTACACCTGTGAAATGTTATGATAGCAGAACTGCAAATCGAAAAGTTAAATAACCTTTACGAAGAGTAAAATCACCTTTACGAAGAGTAAAATCACCTTTACGAAGAGTAAAATCACCTTAACGAACTTGAGTAAAATCACCTTTACGAAGAGTTAAATCACCTTTACGAAGAGTTAAATAACCCTAATTTTCAATATAAACTATTAGTAAGTTAATAAACTCCAGATACTCCTAGTATAGCACAGTTACACATACCCTCCCTGCTAAATATGATATGATAAAACCCTCCCTGCTAAATATGATATGATGAAACCCTCCCTGCTAAATATGATGGAACCCTCCCTGCTAAATATGATGAAACCCTCCCTGCTAAATATGACATAATGAAACCCTCCCTGCTAAATATGATATGATGAAACCCTCCCTGCTAAATATGATGAAACCCTCCCTGCTAAATATGATGAAACCCTCCCTGCTAAATATGATGAAACCCTCCCTGCTAAATATGATGAAACCCTCCCTGCTAAATATGATATGATAAAACCCTCCCTGCTAAATATGATATGATAAAACCCTCCCTGTTAAATATGATATGATAAAACCCTCCCTGCTAAATATGATATGATGAAACCCTCCCTGCTAAATATGATATGATGAAACCCTCCCTGCTAAATATGATGGAACCCTCCCTGCTAAATATGATATGATAAAACCCTCCCTGCTAAATATGATATGATGAAACCCTCCCTGCTAAATATGATATGATGAAACCCTCCCTGCTAAATATGATATGATGAAACCCTCCCTGCTAAATATTATATGATGAAACCCTCCCTGCTAAATATGATATGATGAAACCCTCCCTGCTAAATATGATATGATGAAACCCTCCCTGCTAAATATTATATGATGAAACCCTCCCTGCTAAATATTATATGATGAAACCCTCCCTGCTAAATATGACATAATGAAACCCTCCCTGCTAAATATGATATGATGAAACCCTCCCTGCTAAATATGATATAATGAAACCCTCCCTGCTAAATATGACGAAACCCTCCCTGCTAAATATGATATGATGAAACCCTCCCTGCTAAATATGATGAAACCCTCCCTGCTAAATATGATGAAACCCTCCCTGCTAAATATGATGAAACCCTCCCTGCTAAATATGATATGATGAAACCCTCCCTGCTAAATATGATGAAACCCTCCCTGCTAAATATGATGAAACCCTCCCTGCTAAATATGATATGATGAAACCCTCCCTGCTAAATATGATGAAACCCTCCCTGCTAAATATGATGAAACCCTCCCTGCTAAATATGATATGATGAAACCCTCCCTGCTAAATATGATGAAACCCTCCCTGCTAAATATGATGAAACCCTCCCTGCTAAATATGATGAAACCCTCCCTGCTAAATATGATATGATGAAACCCTCCCTGCTAAATATGATGAAACCCTCCCTGCTAAATATGATGAAACCCTCCCTGCTAAATATGATATGATGAAACCCTCCCTGCTAAATATGATGAAACCCTCCCTGCTAAATATGATGAAACCCTCCCTGCTAAATATGATATGATGAAACCCTCCCTGCTAAATATGATGAAACCCTCCCTGCTAAATATGATGAAACCCTCCCTGCTAAATATGATATGATGAAACCCTCCCTGCTAAATATGATGAAACCCTCCCTGCTAAATATGATATGATGAAACCCTCCCTGCTAAATATTATATGATGAAACCCTCCCTGCTAAATATGACATAATGAAACCCTCCCTGCTAAATATGATATGATGAAACCCTCCCTGCTAAATATGATATGATGAAACCCTCCCTGCTAAATATGATATAATGAAACCCTCCCTGCTAAATATGACGAAACCCTCCCTGCTAAATATGATATGATGAAACCCTCCCTGCTAAATATGATGAAACCCTCCCTGCTAAATATGATGAAACCCTCCCTGCTAAATATGATGAAACCCTCCCTGCTAAATATGATATGATGAAACCCTCCCTGCTAAATATGATGAAACCCTCCCTGCTAAATATGATGAAACCCTCCCTGCTAAATATGATGAAACCCTCCCTGCTAAATATGATGAAACCCTCCCTGCTAAATATGATATGATGAAACCCTCCCTGCTAAATATGAACCCCTCCAAAATGCAGACATAATGGAACCCTCCCTGCTAAATATGATATGATGAAACCCTCCCTGCTAAATATGAACCCCTCCAAAATGCAGACATAATGGAACCCTCCCTGCTAAATATGATATGATGAAACCCTCCCTGCTAAATATGATGAAACCCTCCCTACTAAATATGATATGATGAAACCCTCCCTGCTAAATATGATGAAACCCTCCCTGCTAAATATGATGAAACCCTCCCTGCTAAATATGATGAAACCCTCCCTGCTAAATATGATGAAACCCTCCCTGCTAAATATGATGAAACCCTCCCTGCTAAATATGATGAAACCCTCCCTGCTAAATATGATATGATGAAACCCTCCCTGCTAAATATGAACCCCTCCAAAATGCAGACATAATGGAACCCTCCCTGCTAAATATGATATGATGAAACCCTCCCTGCTAAATATGAACCCCTCCAAAATGCAGACATAATGGAACCCTCCCTGCTAAATATGATATGATGAACCCCTCCCTACTAAATATGATGAAACCCTCCCTACTAAATCTAATGAACCCCTCCCTCCCTACTAGTAAACTGACCTAGTGTTGGGTTGAGCTACTACAGTGTCCCTGATAAGAGTGAACTGTTGCACTAGTATCTTGGTGGTGGCTAACAGACTGTTGTGTGAACTGACCTAGTGTTGGGTTGAGCTACTACAGTGTCCCTGATAAGAGTGAACTGTTGCACTAGTATCTTGGTGGTGGCTAACAGACTGTTGTGTGTACTAGTGAACTGACCTAGTGTTGGGTTGAGCTACTACAGTGTCCCTGATAAGAGTTAACTGTTGCACTAGTATCTTGGTGGTGGCTAACAGACTGTTGTGTGTCACCTCCCAGGGAGCTAACTCCTCTTCCAGCATCTGAGGGGGGGGGGGGGGGGTTCAAACAATACATTTTCCTATATCTACTGTATCTATAAAAAAACAATATTCTACCATATTTAAAACTATACAATTTACCATATTCATACAAAATGAAGACTGGTTTAATAATGGCTTGTTTTTTAACGAAAGAAACTAAAATCAGTCCAAAATATGTGTTTTGTGCCAAAGAAGAAAGACTCCAAAGGAATGCGGCAGTAATAAGCGGCTGACGCAATATTGGCAATATGCCAATATTATGTCATTTACATGATCACTTAGCTTTCAATCATAACGTTAAACTTACTTTAGGCTATTAGATTATACGAATTAATGTAATGGTGCTTAGTTTCTTTTTTCACTTGACATTCGTTTGTTTTTTACTGCATATTTGGTATATGATAGTATCCGCTATTATGTAACCGAATACCAGATATATACTACCAAATACCTACTACCAAATACCGTATATTCGGTTGACATTTTCCGAACTATTCGATAACCCTAATTAGCACCAATAAGATAAGTGGAAATGGTTTGGTAATTCAGTTTATTCAAGTGTTAAGTGTTTAACTTAACTGCAAGTACTAAGTGATTAATTCATCAATATGGAACCCAAGATCTCAGAGCGACTGGTATCAAGTTTTATAATAAGCTGCTTGTATGGTTTAATAAGAGGTATTTACCGGCTAATACAATTAAATCAAGTAACCACTAAATTTAAATATAAGATATTTACTATTTTACCCCGATTCATGACTCATGTGCCGAAGGCACAAGAGTCAGCGAACAAATTGTTTTTGTATATGGTAGCTTGCGTCCGCGCAGGCTTGTTCGCCTCGCTCTTTGTCGCTGTTGTCGCTGGCCGTTTAGTTGCTATGGTAATATCCGCAAAGTTATTTTGCGCGATATTCTGGATTGGTTACTGTTGGTTTGCGACGCCAAACTGATCAAGCAAATTGTCAATTTTCACCATGCACGGAAGATATAGTCTAGTGGCGGATATGTAAATATTTTGCACTTTATTTCGTCAGTATTATGTACAGATCCATGTCAGCTTGCATAAATAGAATTGCTCGATATGTAATATGATATGAGACACCATCTCACAGGTTACCATGGTTATGAGACACCATTACACACCATTACACACCATTACACACCATTACACATCATTACACACCATTACACACCATTACACACCATTACACACCATTACACACCATTACACACCATTACACACCATTACACACCATTACACACCATTACACACCATTACACACCATCTGCATTTTGGATCGGGAAATCCACTCAAGAAATGCGGCCATATTTCTTGTTCTATCTTTCTTTAAAGATATTTTAGTTTACGTAACAAAGGAGCTTTAAACAGCTACTATAATTTCGTCACTTCTCTCTGAGTCTTATTCTGAGTTTTAATATTCAAAACACGTTAGATACTTGTCTCTTGAGGGGGGGGGGGGGGGGGGGGGGAGGGGGGAGGGGGGTCCCCTCTCTCTTGCAGAACTTTCCCTTCTTTATTCCGCGAGAAGTACTAAAGTAAGTGTTGGTATATATATATAAGGTGGCAGATGAAGTGTCTGATGTTGTGCGGAGGAGGGTCAGGGGAGGGAGTGGACTTCAGGAACCTCAGAAACAAGATACTCACCAGTACCGAGTTCATGCAGGTAATGGGGTTACAACAGCTTACCATAGGTTACCACCCTTTACACATGCAGGTAATGGGGTTACAACAGGTTACCATAGTTACCATAGGTTACCATAGGTTACCACAGGTTACCATAGGTTACCACAGGTAACCACCCTTTACACATGCAGGTAATGGGGGTTACAACAGGTTACCATGGTTACCACAGGTTACCACACGTTACCACCCTTTACACATGCAGGTAATGGGGGTTACAACAGGTTACCATAGGTTACCACAGGTTACCACCCTTTACACATGCAGGTAATGGGGGTTACAACAGGTTACCATAGGTTACCACAGGTTACCACCCTTTACACATGCAGGTAATGGGGGTTACAACAGGTTACCATAGGTTACCACAGGTTACCACCCTTTACACATGCAGGTAATGGGGGTTACAACAGGTTACCATAGGTTACCACAGGTTACCACCCTTTACACATGCAGGTAATGGGGGTTACAACAGGTTACCATAGGTTACCACAGGTTACCACCCTTTACACATGCAGGTAATGGGGTTACAACAAGTTACCATGGTTACCATGGTTACCATAGGTTACCACCCTTTACACATGCAGGTAATGGGGTTACAACAAGTTACCATGGTTACCATGGTTACCATAGGTTACCACCCTTTACACATGCAGGTAATGGGGTTACAACAAGTTACCATGGTTACCATGGTTACCATAGGTTACCACCCTTTACACATGCAGGTAATGGGGTTACAACAGGTTACCATGGTTACCATGGTTACCATAGGTTACCACCCTTTACACATGCAGGTAATGGGGTTACAACAGGTTACCATGGTTACCATGGTTACCATGGTTTCCAAAGGTTACCACCCTTTACACATGCAGGTAATGGGGGTTACAACAGGTTACCATGGTTACCATAGGTTACCACACGTTACCACCCTTTACACATTCCTCCCCTTGTTCGCAACCCTAGTAGTTACACTTCTACCAAGTGAATATTGCACGGACCATGCGTGGTAACGATGGTAACCTACATTTCTCCCAGGTTTGGTTCCATTATGACACAGATAAGAACGGTTACCTTGAGTACGTGGAGTTCTCCAAGTTCATGAAGGACCTATTTCTCAAGAAGGACTGCACAGACATTACACCCGCCGAGGTGTTTGCTGACATGTTTTATATAACCTAACATTGTAGTACTAGTAGTAACATTGTAACTTACTACTCTTAACTTACTACTTAACAAAGTCACACTTATGCAACATACTTTATTTTAAGTACTTTAGTTAGGGAGTGGAGCGCTACATTTCCCTTCTTTAGGCCAATTATTTTATATTTTTAAATAAAAGCTAAACACTGTTAAAGGTTGAAAGGTACACGGCGGAAATGATAAACCTGATGGAAACATACGATGAAGATGGGGACGGGAAGTTTGAGATGAACGAGCTGGCAAAGGTTTTGAAACTGGAGAAAAACTTTCTGGAAAAAATCATCCGCCAAAAGTGCATCACAAATAAACATATCAAGGTAAAGTAATTTTTTAATACTTTCAACACTACTATATAACAAATCTAAAGGTAAAGTAATATCCGGATCATTGTTTATTAGTTGCATATTTGTGATGTTTCTAGATGATTCCGTGTATTGTGACTAAGGAAAATGCTCTTTTTTAAGGAAATCGTCAAAATTTCATCCAGAAACATGTCAAGGTAACTTTACCCTCCTGTTTTGCCAGCATTTCAACGTTAACGCACGTTAAATATTAATCCCATAATCTCTCCCCAGTCAATTTTGTCGCATTACAATTCTAACGTGAACGATACGATAGAAGGTCCTGAACTGTATGCATTTGTTGGAGACATAGTGCGACACCTGGGCCTCACACTGAGTCTTACTGTGGTGGAGAGGGGGGTACACTATGTTATTGTAAGTAACTCACATCTGTAAGTCTGTAGTATTTAGCACGTGGATAAATACTAAATATATATATGTTTTGATAGATACACTCATTTTACTCTGATTCACTTTGTCATTTCACTCCGATTCACTTTCTCATTCGCAACCATTTTAGGTAAATTTCTCGCTTCAACTCCCTCAAAGTACAGGGGTTATATTCCTCTAAAGACTCAGTTTCAGAGCACTAACTATACTCACTATTTACTATTTAACTTTCAGGAGAGGGTGAGGAGTGATGCACTATTTACTATTTAACTTTCAGGAGAGGGTAGGGAGTGATGCACTATTTACTATTTAACTTTCAGGAGAGGGTAGGGAGTGATGCACTATTTACTATTTAACTTTCAGGAGAGGGTGAGGAGTGATGCACTATTTACTATTTAACTTTCAGGAGAGGGTAGGGAGTGATGCACTATTTACTATTTAACTTTCAGGAGAGGGTAGGGAGTGATGCACTATTTACTATTTAACTTTCAGGAGAGGGTAGGGAGTGATGCACTATTTACTATTTAACTTTCAGGAGAGGGTAGGGAGTGATGCACTATTTACTATTTAACTTTCAGGAGAGGGTAGGGAGTGATGCACTATTTACTATTTAACTTTCAGGAGAGGGTAGGGAGTGATGCACTATTTACTATTTAACTTTCAGGAGAGGGTAGGGAGTGATGCACTATTTACTATTTAACTTTCAGGAGAGGGTAGGGAGTGATGCACTATTTACTATTTAACTTTCAGGAGAGGGTAGGGAGTGATGCACTATTTACTATTTAACTTTCAGGAGAGGGTAGGGAGTGATGCACTATTTACTATTTAACTTTCAGGAGAGGGTAGGGAGTGATGCACTATTTACTATTTAACTTTCAGGAGAGGGTAGGGAGTGATGCACTATTTACTATTTAACTTTCAGGAGAGGGTAGGGAGTGATGCACTATTTACTATTTAACTTTCAGGAGAGGGTAGGGAGTGATGCACTATTTACTATTTAACTTTCAGGAGAGGGTAGGGAGTGATGCACTATTTACTATTTAACTTTCAGGAGAGGGTGAGGAGTGATGCACTATTTACTATTTAACTTTCAGGAGAGGGTAGGGAGTGATGCACTATTTACTATTTAACTTTCAGGAGAGGGTAGGGAGTGATGCACTATTTACTATTTAACTTTCAGGAGAGGGTAGGGAGTGATGCACTATTTACTATTTAACTTTCAGGAGAGGGTAGGGAGTGATGCACTATTTACTATTTAACTTTCAGGAGAGGGTAGGGAGTGATGCACTATTTACTATTTAACTTTCAGGAGAGGGTAGGGAGTGATGCACTATTTACTATTTAACTTTCAGGAGAGGGTAGGGAGTGATGCACTATTTACTATTTAACTTTCAGGAGAGGGTAGGGAGTGATGCACTATTTACTATTTAACTTTCAGGAGAGGGTGAGGAGTGATGCACTATTTACTATTTAACTTTCAGGAGAGGGTAGGGAGTGATGCACTATTTACTATTTAACTTTCAGGAGAGGGTAGGGAGTGATGCACTATTTACTATTTAACTTTCAGGAGAGGGTAGGGAGTGATGCACTATTTACTATTTAACTTTCAGGAGAGGGTAGGGAGTGATGCACTATTTACTATTTAACTTTCAGGAGAGGGTAGGGAGTGATGCACTATTTACTATTTAACTTTCAGGAGAGGGTAGGGAGTGATGCACTATTTACTATTTAACTTTCAGGAGAGGGTGAGGAGTGATGCACTATTTACTATTTAACTTTCAGGAGAGGGTAGGGAGTGATGCACTATTTACTATTTAACTTTCAGGAGAGGGTAGGGAGTGATGCACTATTTACTATTTAACTTTCAGGAGAGGGTAGGGAGTGATGCACTATTTACTATTTAACTTTCAGGAGAGGGTAGGGAGTGATGCACTATTTACTATTTAACTTTCAGGAGAGGGTAGGGAGTGATGCACTATTTACTATTTAACTTTCAGGAGAGGGTAGGGAGTGATGCACTATTTACTATTTAACTTTCAGGAGAGGGTAGGGAGTGATGCACTATTTACTATTTAACTTTCAGGAGAGGGTAGGGAGTGATGCACTATTTACTATTTAACTTTCAGGAGAGGGTGAGGAGTGATGCACTATTTACTATTTAACTTTCAGGAGAGGGTAGGGAGTGATGCACTATTTACTATTTAACTTTCAGGAGAGGGTAGGGAGTGATGCACTATTTACTATTTAACTTTCAGGAGAGGGTAGGGAGTGATGCACTATTTACTATTTAACTTTCAGGAGAGGGTAGGGAGTGATGCACTATTTACTATTTAACTTTCAGGAGAGGGTAGGGAGTGATGCACTATTTACTATTTAACTTTCAGGAGAGGGTAGGGAGTGATGCACTATTTACTATTTAACTTTCAGGAGAGGGTAGGGAGTGATGCACTATTTACTATTTAACTTTCAGGAGAGGGTAGGGAGTGATGCACTATTTACTATTTAACTTTCAGGAGAGGGTAGGGAGTGATGCACTATTTACTATTTAACTTTCAGGAGAGGGTGAGGAGTGATGCACTATTTACTATTTAACTTTCAGGAGAGGGTGAGGAGTGATGCACTATTTACTATTTAACTTTCAGGAGAGGGTGAGGAGTGATGCACTATTTACTATTTAACTTTCAGGAGAGGGTAGGGAGTGATGCACTATTTACTATTTAACTTTCAGGAGAGGGTAGGGAGTGATGCACTATTTACTATTTAACTTTCAGGAGAGGGTAGGGAGTGATGCACTATTTACTATTTAACTTTCAGGAGAGGGTGAGGAGTGATGCACTATTTACTATTTAACTTTCAGGAGAGGGTAGGGAGTGATGCACTATTTACTATTTAACTTTCAGGAGAGGGTAGGGAGTGATGCACTATTTACTATTTAACTTTCAGGAGAGGGCAGGGAGTGATGTAGTGGGGGGGGAGCCAAGTGGATATTTGTAGATATTTGTAGATTAATGTAGAATGGATAATCCACGAAAAAAGTGGATGACATTCTACAAATTTATACATTTATCTCCAAAAATTCAGTAGAATTTCTGGGCACATATTTGAGATTACATTTTTGTAGATAAATGTAGATATTTGTAGATTATTGTCAATGGATAATTCACGAAAATTCTACAAATTCTACAAATTTATCTCCAAAAATTCAGTAGAATTTCTGGGCACATATTTGAGATATACATTTTTTGTAGATAAATGTAGATATTTGTAGATTATTGTAATGGATAATTCACGAAAAAAGTGGATGACATTATCCAAATATCTACAAATATCCACTTGGCTCCCCCCCTGTAGTGCACTATTTACTATTTAACTTTCAGGAGAGGGTAGGGAGTGATGCCATCGACAAAGCAGTGATAGAGTCCCTCTTAACAGAGGGGAGTATTGGGCAGATAAAGAGGAGATTAGAGGAGGGTAATTAGGAAGTGATTAACATTAGTAGTGATCATGTGACCATGTGACCATGTGACCATGTGACCATGTGACCATGTGACAAGTTTGTAACCATAAAAACTTTGAGCTTAGGAAATGGAGAGTTATTTAAATTTTTGATACAACTAAGTTAGTTAAGTAGATAAACCAATAATTTTGTAATTAACTTATTCTAATAATACCTTTGATTTTACATAAAAATTATCTGTTATTTTGAAAGTGTGATGAGTTTATTTTGTCACAATGAGAAGGGGGGGGGGGGGTCCCTAATGGAGAACGTAAAATCCAGTTATAACGTGGTTATGAAATGAGTAAGCTGGGGGTTAGTAAGGGGGGTAAGTTAGTTAGTTAGGGGGATTAGATAGTTATGGGGGGGGGGGGGGCCGGGGGGGTTAGTAAGTTAGTTAGGGGGGTTTAGTTTTTTAGGGAGGGCATAGTTAGTTAGTTGGGGATGTTTGGTTAGTTAGTTGGGGGGGGGGGGGTAGTTAGTTCATAGTTTAAAAGCTACCCCCATTAAAGTACCCGGTTTTGATACTAAGAATACCGTACCCTTATTGAAGATTCGACAGTATCAGTTGACTCGGTGGTGGGTTCTTGGTCGCTCATCACTGAAGCTATATCGCTTAGAACAGCCTGCAATAAAGTTTACATCACATGGTATGAAACTGAGGTGAACCATACTCATTATGTGCATGTTAACTGTTGGACTGCGGAGGTTAAGTGATCTGCATAATGAGGAGGCCGGGGGGGGGGGGTGTTATTATTAATTACATGGTGTGGTGTGTTGTAGGCCGGGGGGGGGGGGGGGGTGTTATTATCAATTACATGTTGTGGTGTGTTGTAGGCCGGGGGGGGGGGGGGGGTGTTATTATCAAAAACCAGGGTTTGGGGTTTTGTTGTGGGCCCCCGGGGGGGGGTTTTTGGGTTTTTTTTATTTTTTTTTTTTTAATTTTGTTTTTTTTTTGGGGGGGGGGTGGGGGGGGGGTTTTTTTTTAATTTTTTAATTAAAATGTTGTGGGGGGTTTTTGGGTAGGGGGGGGGTGTGTTATTCCCCCTTTAAAAAGGGTGGGGGTTTTGTGTTGTAGGGCCGGGGGGGGGGTTTCCCGGGGGGGGTTTATTATCAATTTTAAAAATTTTTTTGGGGGGGGTTGTGTTGTGGCCGGGGGGGGGGGGGGGGGTGATTTGGGGGGTTTTTAATGGGGGTTTTGAAATAATGGTGTGTGGGGGCCCCAAATTTCATTTAATCCCTATCTTTAAAATTTAATAGGGGCGTTTTTAAAACCCGTTTTGGTGGGATCCTCTGGGGTACCCCCAAAATGAAGAGGGTGTTTTAATTTTTTCCCAAGGATAGAGAAACCTGCTATTTCCCTACACCCTCACCCCCTCCTCCCTCCCCTCCCCACCCCCCCCACCCTAACCCCTCCCCCCACCCTCACCCTCCCCCCCCCCCCCGGGGTACTTTTTCCTCTCAAAAAAACTGTCTTACCTTTGAAACCCCCCTCCCCCCCCCCTGCCCTGAAACCGTCCCAAAACTGGGCCCTTCCCTTCCCACTATCCCCCCCTCAAATTTTTAAATTGGCTTTTTCTTTACCCAATGTATTTTTTTTCTTTTTTTGATCCCGGGAAACAATTTTAGTTAAAAGGAAATTAATTACAAAAAAAACCTTAAACAATCAAGTGTTTACAATAAATAATTTTTAAGTAGAATAAGGGATTAAATTTTAAAACCAACCTCCTCTGGTATCCCTTGGTGGTATTTGCAATTTTAACCTACCCCCTTTGCTGGTTTTTCCCCCCTGGTGGATTTGGTTTTTTAATTTAAACCCCTACCCCCCCTTGCTGGTATCCCGGGTGGTACTGCAATTTAAACCCTTAACACCCCCCTGCTTTATCCCTGGTGGTACGCAATTTAAAACCCTATAATTTTTCCCCCCTGGGGGTTTACTGAAAATTTAAAACCTACCCCCCCTGCTGGATCCCTGGTGGTAGGGGCCAATTTAAACCCCTCCACCTGTGGTACCCCTGGGGGTTTAACGGGCGGGTTAACCAAACCCCCCCTGCTGGAAATCCCTGGTGGTACTCAAGTTAACCAAACCCCCTGGGGTACCCTGGGGGTTTAACTGCAGGTTAACCAAACCCCCTTTGCTGGTACCCCGGGGTACGGGCCAATTTAAAACCTCCCTCCTGCTGGTTTTCCTGGGGGTTTACGCAATTTAAACCCCTACCTCCTGCTGGAAACCCCCTGGGTACTGAAATTTAAACCTACCCCTGCTGGACCCCGGTGTACTGCAATTAACCTACCCCTGCGGTATCCCTGGTGGTATTTGAAATTTAAACCAAATTTCCTGCGGGTTTTCCCCTGGTGGAAAGGGAAATTTTAAAACCCTCCCTCCTGCTGGAAATCCCTGGTAAAAAAACCCGGGGGGCCCAATTTTAAACCTACCTCCTGCTGGATCCCGGGTTTGGTACTGCAATTTAAAACCTACCCCTGTGGTATCCCTGGTGGTATTTGCAAGTTAACCCCCCTCCTGCTGGTTTCCCTGGGGGTTTTACTGCAAGTTAACCTACCCCTGCGGGTTTATCCCCTGGTGGAATGCCAAGTTAACCTCCCTCCTTTTGGTATCCCTGGTGGAAACGGGCAATTTAAACCCAAACCTCCTGCTGGAAATCCCGGGTGGACTGAAAGGGTTAAACCCTACCCCCCGCTGGTATCCCCTGGGGGGTACTGCAAGTTAACCACATCCTGCTGGAAACCCTGGGGGTTACTGCAAATTAAACCCTACCTCCTGCGGTATCCCTGGTGGTCCCTGAAAATTAAACCCTACCCCCCGTTTGGTACCCGGGTGGTATTTGCAATTTTAAACCCCTACCCCCTCTGGTACCCTGGGGGTTTACTGAAAGTTAACCTACCCCCTGCTGGCCCCCTTTGGTGGTACAAACAATTTAACCCTACCCCCTGGGGTTTTCCCCGGTGGTACTCCCCCAAGTTAAACCCTACCCCCCTCCTTGGTTTCCCTGGGGGTACTGCAATTTAAACCACCCCTGCTGGTTTTTCCCCGGGTGGTTTCTGCTTTTTAAACCTTTACCTCCTGCGGGGTTTCCCGGGTGGTACTGAAATTTTAAAACCTACCTCCTGCTGGTACCCCGGGTGGTACTGCAGTTAACCTCCTCCTGCGGTTTATCCCGGGTGGTACTGCAATTTTAACCCCTACCCCCGCGGGTTTTCCCTGGGGGGGGGTAATGCAATTTAAAACCTCCCTCCTGCGGCCCCCTGGGGGTACTGCTTTTAAAACCTTCCCCTGCTGGTATCCCTGGTGGTACTGCAATTTAAACCAAAACCTCCGGCGGGAAACCCGGGGGTTTACTGAAAATTTAAACCCTACCCCTGCTGGTCCCCCGGGTGGTACTGCAATTTTAACCTACCCCCTTTCGGGTATTTCCCGGGTGGAAATGAAAATTTTAACCTCCCTTGCGGGTATCCCTGGTGGTATGCAAGAAAAAACCAAACCCCCCTGGGGTCCCCCTGGTGGTAAAAAAAGTTAACCTACCTCCGTGGTACCCCCTGGGGGTATGCAATTTAAACCCTACCTCCTGTTTGGAAAACCCCTGGTGGTACTGCAAGTTAACCTACCCCCTGCGGTACCCATTTGGTGGCTGCAATTTAAAACCAACCTCCTTTTGGTATCCCTGGTGGTACTGAAATTTAAAACCTCCCTCCTGCGGGTTTACCCCTGGGGGTTTACTGCAATTTAAAACCTCCCTCCTCCCTGGTTTTTCCCTGGGGTACTGCAATTTAAACCCCTACCCCCTGCGGTACCCCTGGGGGTATTTGCAATTTAAACCCCTACCCCCCTCGGGGATCCCGGGTGGAAACTGCAAGTTAACCTCCCTCCGCGGGTACCCCCGGGGGTTCGGGCAATTTAAACCTTTCCTCCTGCTGGTATCCCGGGTTTTGGGGTCTGCAATTTAAAACCAAACCTCCTGCGGGGAAATCCCTGGTGGTACTGCAAGTTAACCACCTCCTGCGGGTTTTCCCCTTGGTGGTACTGCAGGTTAACCTAACTGCTGTGTATCCCTGGTTTGGTACGCAAGTTAACCAAACCCCCTGGGGTTTATCCCTGGTGGTACGGCAAAAAAAACCAACCTCCGTGGTAACCCTGGGGGTACTGCAATTTTAACCCTACCTCCTGTTTGTACCCCTTTGGGGGGTACTGAAATTTAACCTACCCCCTGCTGTATCCCTGGGGGGGTTAATTAAAAAGTTCCCCATACCCCCTTTAGGTACCCCCTGGTGGTATGAAAGGGAAACCTACCCCTGCGGGTACCCTGGGGGTTTAGGGAAAAATTTAAACCCTACCTCCTGCTGGAACCCTGGGGTATTTGCAATTAAACCAAAACCTCCTGCTGGTATCCCTGGGGGTTTAAGGGCAATTAACCACCTCCTGCGGAACCCCGGGTGGAAATGCAATTTAAACCTACCCCCCCTCCTGGTACCCCTTTGGGGGTTTATTTCCCAATTTAAACCCTACCTCCTGCTGGTACCCTGGGGGTACGCAATTTAAACCCTTTTTTCCTGGGGTTACCCTGGGGGGAAACGGGGCCCAAAATTTTTAACCCTACCTCCTCCCGGGAAATCCCGGGTGGTACTGCAGGTTAACCTCCCTCCGGGCTGGTACCCCTGGTGGGAAACACAATTTCCCCAACCCCTGTGGATCCCTGGGGGGTACTGCAATTAAACCCAAACCTCCTGCTGGTACCCCTTTGGTGGAAATGCAATTTTTAAACCTACCTCCTGCTGGTTTCCCTGGGGGTTTTACTGCAGGTTAACCTACCCCCTGCTGGTATCCCGGGGTGGTACTGCAAGTTAACCTACCTCCTGGGGTATCCCTGGTGGTATTTGCAATTAAACCCTACCTCCTGCTGGTACCCCTGGGGGGAAACTGCAAGTTAAAAACCCCTCCTGTTTTTCCCCTTGGGGAAAATGAAAGTTACCTCCCCGGGCGGGTACCCCTGGTGGTATGCAAGGGGTTAAACCCTTAACCCCCCCTGGGGTATCCCGGGTGGTTTGCAAGTTAACCTCCCTCCTGCTGGAAATCCCTGGGGGTTTTTGCAATTTAAACCCTACCCCCTGGGGTATCTTGGTGGTATGCAATTTAACCCCTTCCCCCCTGCTGGTATCCCTGGTGGACAAAAATTTTTTAACCTCCCCTCCTGCGGGGTATCCCGGTGGTCCTCCCGGTTTAAAACCTTTCCTCCTGGCGGGTATCCCTGGTGGTACTGCAATTAACCAAACCTCCTGCTGGTACCCTGGGGGGACTGCAAGTTAACCTACCTCCTCGGGTTTACTGGGGGTTTATTTGCAAGTTAACCAAACCTCCTGCTGGTATCCCTGGTGGTAAATTTAACCTACCTCCTGGGGTATCCCGGGGGGTACGGGCAATTTAAAACCTACCCCCTGCTTACCCCTGGTGGTACTGCAATTTAAAACCTACCTCTTCTGGTATCCCTTTTGGAAATGCGGGTTTAAACCTACCTCCTGCGGTACCCCGGGTGGGTACTGCAAGTTAACCTCCCTCCTGCTGGTTTCCCTGGGGGTTTACTGAAAGTTAACCTACCTCCTGCGGGTTTATCCCTGGTGGTATTTGCAAGTTAACCTACCCCCTGTGGTTCCCGGGGGTTTAACTGCAAGTTAACCTCCCTCCTGGGGTACCCTGGGGGGTACTGCAATTTAACCTACCCCCCTGGGGTACCCTTGGTACTGAAATTTTAAAACCTACCTCCTGCTGGTACCCCCTGGTGGTACTGCGGTTAAACCCCTCCCCCCCTGCTGGTACCCCGGGTGGACTCCCAAGGGTTTTAACCAAACCTCCTGCTGGTATCCCTGGGGGTTTCTGAAAGGAAAACCTTTACCCCCTGCGGGGTATCCCTGGTGGTATGCAATTTAAAACCTACCATGCGGGTATCCCCTGGTGGAAAAGCAATTTTAACCCTACCTCCTGTGGTACCCCCTGGTGGAAATGCGGGTTTTAACCCCTCCCTCCTGTTTGGAAATCCCTGGGGTTGGGGTTTTCCAAGGGGTTTTAACCTACCCCCTTTGCTGGTATCCCCGGGGTTTTTTGGTCCTGAAGTTAACATACCCCTGTGGTATCCCTGGTGGTACTGAAAGTTAACCCCCCTCCTCCCTGGTATCCCTGTGGACGGGGAATTTAACCTACCTCCTGCGGGTTTTCCCTGGGGGTACCCCAATTTAAAAATTTTCCCCCCGGGGAAACCCCTGGTGGAAACTGCAATTTAAAACCTACCTCCGGTGGTATCCCTGGTGGTACTGCAAGAAACTACCTCCTGGGGTTTATCCCTGGTGGTAGGCAATTTAAAACCTTGCCTCCTGCTGGTATCCCGGGTTTGTAGGGCAAGTTAACCTCCCCTTCTGGTACCCCCGGGGGTTTAGGGCAATTTAAACCCTACCTCCTCTGGTAACCTGGTGGAAAATTTGAAATTTTTAACTACCTCCTCGGGTTACCCCTGGTGGTCCCTGCAAGTTAACCACCTCCTGCTGGTTATCCCTGGTGGTACTGAAAATTTAAAACCTACCCCCTTGTGGTACCCCCCTGGTGGAAACGGAAAAGGAAACCCAACCTCCTGCGGGTTTTCCCCTGGTGGTACTGCAAGTTAACCTACCTCCTTTGTACCCCGGGTGGAAAATTGCGGTTTAAACCTCCCCCTGCGGGTATCCCGGGTTTGGTACGCAAGTTAACCAAAACCCACCTGCGGGTTTCCCCTGGTGGTACTGCAAGTTAAACCAACCTCCTGCGGGTACCCCCTGGGGGTTTTATTTTGCAAGTTAACCTCCTCCTGCGGGTTTTCCCCCTGGTGGAAACTGCAGGTTAACCTACCCCTTTTTTAAATCCGGGTGGTAATGAAAAAGGTTAACCTCCCCCTGCTGGTATCCCGGGTGGTACTGCAAGAAAACCCTACCCCTGCGGGTTCCCTGGTGGTAGAAAGTTAACCTACCCCTCTTTTTTCCCCGGGTTTGGTACTCCCGGTTAAACCCTTTACCCCCTGTGGTATCCCTGGTGGTACGCAATTTAAACCAAACCCCCTCCCGGTATCCCTGGTGGTACTTCAAGAAAACCCTACCCCCCTTCGGTACCCCCTGGTGGTACGGAAGGTTAACCTACCCCCTTTGGAAGGGGGTATCCCTTTTGGTGGTACCCCCCCAAAGAATTAACCTACCCCCTTTGGGGGTTATCCCTGGTGGTATTTGGCAAGTTTAACCTACCCCCCGGGGAAATCCCGGGTGGTACTGAAAATTTAAACCCCTACCCCCCTGCGGGTATCCCCTGGGGGTACTGAAAGTTAACCTACCTCAGCTGGAAAATCCCGGGGGTTTACTGAAATTTAAACCTACCTCCTGTTTTTTACCCTGGGGGGTACTGAAAATTTAAACCTACCCCCTCCCTTGGTACCCCTGGTGGTACTGCAAGTTAACCACCCCTGTGGAACCCCCCTGGGGGAAATGCAAGTTAAAACCTTACCTCCTGCTGGTATCCCTGGGGGTACTGAAAGGTTAACCCCTACCCCTGTGGCCCCCCTGGTGGTCTGAAATTTAAACCTCCCCTTTCTGGTACCCCTTGGTGGAAACTGCAAGTTAACCTCCCTCCTGTGGTACCCCCTGGTGGAAACTGCAATTTAAACCTACCTCCTGTGGTATCCCGGGGAACTGCAATTTTAACCCTTTAACCTCCTGCTGGTATCCCTGGTGGAAATTTGGCAATTTAAACCCTTTCCCCCCTGCGGGTTTAATCCCCTGGTGGTAACTGAATTTAAACCTCCCTCCTCGGTATCCCTGGGGGTACTGCAAGTTAACCTACCTCCTGCGGGTACCCAGGTGGTACTGCAAATTTAAACCCCAAACCTCCTCCCTGGTATCCCTGTGGTACTCCCAATTTTAACCAAACCCCCCTGCGGGAAATCCCTGGGGGAAATGAAAATTTAAACCTTTCCCCCCGGGCTGGTACCCCTGGGGGTACGAAAATTTTAAAACCCTCCCTCCTGCTGGTATCCCTGGGGTACTGCAAAAAAACCCTACCCCCTGTTTGTACCCTGGTGGTACTGCAATTTAAAACCTACCCCCTGTGGTATCCCGGGTTTGGTATTTAAAAAGGGTTAACCACCCCCCTTTCTGGTACCCCCTGGGGGTACTGCAAGTTTAACCTACCCCTCCCGGTACCTGGTGGTTTCTCCCTTTAAAACCTACCTCCTGCTGGTATCCCGGGTGGTACTGCAAGTTAACACCTCCTCGGTATCCCGGGTGGTACTGCAATTAACCTACCTCGCTGTACCCTGGTGGTAGGGCCAATTTAAAACCTACCCCCTGCTGGTTTTTCCCCTGGGGTCCCGCAATTTAAAACCTACCCCCTGCTGGTATCCCGGGTTTGGTACTGCAAGTTAACCCCCTCCGGTTTGGTATCCCTGGTGGAAATTGCAAAGTTAACCTACCTCCGCGGTACCCCTGGGTACGAAATTTTTAACCTACCCCTGCTGGTACCCCGGGTGGTACGGCAAGTTAACCTACCCCCTCTGTATCCCTGGGGGTTACTGAAATTTAAAACCCTACCCCCCTTCTGGTTCCCTGGTCGGTTTACAAAAATTTAAAACCAAAACCTTTCCTGCGGGAAACCCGGGGGGTTTACGGGAAATTTAACCTACCTCCTGCGGGGTATCCTGGGTGGTACTGAAATTTTAAAACCAAATTTCCTGCTGGTTTTCCCGGGTGGTTTTGAAAATTAAAACCAAACCTCCTGCGGGGAACCCGGGTGGTACGGGAAAGGTTAACCTACCCCCGCTGGAACCCCCGGTGGTATGCGGGTTTCCCTACCTCCTGGGTACCCCTGTGGTACTGCAATTTAAAACCAACCCCCTGCTGGTACCCCTGGTGGTAACGGGAAAGTTAACCTCCCTCTGCTGGTATCCGGGTGGGTACTGCAATTTAAAACCAAACCCCTTGCTGTACCCGGGTTTGGTACGGCAAGTTAACCTACCCCCTTGCGGGTTTTCCCGGGTGGTACTGCAATTTAAAAACCCCCACCTCCGGGCTGGTCTTCCCGGGTTGGTTTTTGCAAGTTACCTTTCCTCCTGCTCGCTCCCCGGGGGGGTTAAACTGAGTTAAAAAAACCCCTTTTCCCTGGTTTACTTGCAATTTAAAACCAAACCCCCCGGGGGTATCCCGGGGGGACTGCAAGTTAACCTACCTCCTCCTGGGTTTTCCCGGGGGGTTTACTGAAAGGGTTAAAACCTCCCTCCTGTTTTTATTCCCGGGGGTGGTATTTTTGGGAAAGGTTAAAACCTACCTCCGCTGGTTCCCGGGTTTGGTACTGAAATTTAAACCCCACCTCCTGCGGGTATCCCCTGGGGGTACTGAAAGGGTTAAACCCTTTCCTCCTGCTGGTATCCCGGGTGGTACCTGCGGGTTTAACAAAACCTCCCTGTGGTACCCCTTTTGGTTTCCCTGAAAAGTTAACTACCTCCTGTGGAACCCGGGTGGTACCCCAATTTTAACCCAACCCCCTGCTGGTACCCCGGGGGGTTTCTGCAATTTAAAACCTATCCCCCTTGGGTATCCCTGGTGGTACGGCGGGTTTAAAACCTACCTCCTTGGTATCCCTGGTGGTACTGAAAGGGAAAACCTCCCCTCCTGGGTTTACCCCGGGTGGTACTGAAAATTTAACCTACCTTCCTGCTGGACCCCCGGGGTGTATGCAATTTAAAAACCTCCCTCCTCCCCGGGTATCCCGGGTGGCACTGCAATTTAAAACCCCCTCCTGCTGGTACCCCCGGTGGTACTGCAATTTTTAACCTACCTCCTGGGGGTACCTGGTGGGTAATTTTTGCAAGTTAACCTACCCCCTGTGGTATCCCTGGGGGGTACTGCAATTTAAACCTACCTCCCTGCGGGTTACCCTTGGGGGGAAACTGCAAAAAAACCTCCCTCCTCTGGTATCCCTGGTGGAACTGCAATTTTAAACCCTACCCCCTGTTTGGAAACCCTGGGGGTTACTGCGGGTTAACCAACCTTGGGGGTTTCCCCCGGGGTTTACTGAAAATTTTTCCTCCCTCCTGCGGGTACCCCGGGTTGGTAACTGCAAGTTAACCAAACCTCCTCCCCCCGGGGGAAAAAAAACCCGGGTGGTACTGCAATTTAAAACCTTTCCCTCCTGGGGTATCCCTGGGGGTTTATCTGAAATTTTAAAAACCAACCTCCTGTGGAAATCCCGGGTGGTACTACAATTTAAACCCACCTCCTGCTGGTACCCCTGGGGGTACGAAAAAAAAAACCTACCCCCTGTGGTTTCCCTGGGGTACTCAATTTAAACCCCTACCCCCTGGGGGGTATCCCTGGTGGTACTGAAATTTAAACCACCTCCTGCGGGTACCCCGGGGGGTCCCGAAAAATTTTAAACCTACCTTGCTGGTATCCCGGGTTTTTTTCTGAAATTTTAACCAAAACCCCCTGCGGGTTACCCCCTGGGGTACTGCAAGTTAACCCTACCCCTGCTGGAATCCCTGGTGGTATTTCCCAATTTAAAAACCAAACCTCCTGCGGTATCCCTGGTGGTTGGCAATTAAACCCCTACCCCCTGCTGGTATCCCTGGGGGGAACGGGCCAATTTAAACCTACCCCTGCTGGAACCCCTGGGGTCCTGCAAGAAAAAACCTACCCCCTTTGTGGTACCCCCCGTTTTTACGAAATTTAAACCAAACCTCCTGTGGTACCCCTGGGGTACTGAAATTTAAACCCTACCCCCTGTTTGGTACCCCGGGTTTGGTACGGGAAAATTTAAACCCTACCCTCCTGCGGGAAATCCCGGGTTTGGTTTACTGCAAGTTAACCTCCCCGGGTGGTATCCCTGGTGGAAATTGGCAATTTAAAACAAAAAGGGCCTCCCCCCCCCTCTCCCTCCCCCCATTAAGAAGATGCACGGGGAAAGTGGGTTTCGGGGGGTCTTTTTTCCCTTCTTCTTCTGAAAGTGTATTTCCCGAAAACCGTCTGAGACCCTGACACAAGGAAATAAAGGTTTAAAAACTTTGGGTTGCAGAACAAGTTTAATGGGGAAAAAACTTTAATTCAAAAAAAGCACATAAGTCGTTTTCCCCAAAATTTTAAGGTATCACTTATACCTGACCGGGTGTTTTTGGGGGCCTTTTCCTTGACCAAAATTTGGAAGGGTTTTTTGACTAAATTTTTTTGACCTGTGACCAAATTGTGAGGTCGTGTGAGGACACAAGTACCCGGGTACTGGAAGCCAAATTTTTCCGGGGAAAATTTGATAAAGGAAAATTTGAAAAAGTCCACCGTAGGACTTTTTTAGATTTTTTTTTTTTGCCCAAAATTTTCCCCAGAGACGAGGGAATGAAACTTTAATTTTCCCAGTTTTTTTTGTGCCAGGGTTGTAGTCTGAAAAGGGACAGTTATAATTACAGAATTAAGATAACCACCAATATTCGATCTAAAAATACTGTTCATACATTTCCCACTGAGCCGATGCCCCCACAAGTGTTAACACACGGGGACTTTTGCTAGTGCTCCTCATTCCTTCTGAGCCAGGGCGCCCCTACAAATTTAAAATCACGGTACATTATTGCTATTTCCCTCATTTCCCTTTTGACCAGGACTAAAACCCCACAAGGTAACATCACGGACATTTTGCTATTTTCCTCTTCCTATCTGAGCCAGGCACCATAAAGGTTTTCACACGGTACATTATTGCTATGCCTCCTCATGCCCTTTTCCTGCACCCCTCACCACTCCTTAATGACGTAATCCCAACTCTTAAAAAATTTCACCACACAAAAATGACGCATCACCCCTTAAATAAACGCCCATCAATCATATTTTTTTCCCGGGGTTTTGAGAGCTTAAAAGGATGTTTTTTTAAACCATTTTTCCATTTTTTACACAGCCATCTACATAACCTGTTGGGTTATTCTAGTCGCACCTAAACAGTAAAACTTGAAAACGTTTTTTTAGGGGAAACCAATAATATTTATTTCGGCTCGAAAAAAAACGCATTAAAATTTAAATTTGAAAATACAATGATTTAAAAAAATTATGAAGCAGAGTATAAGATAATAAGCGTATCTCACTTTTCCCTTTCAGTTAAACGGCTGATAAATTTATAAAAAACCAGGGGCTCAATAGGGAAGAAGATAGGACCCTCATCTTCTGCCCTTCTCTTGGTCCTCAGCCTCCCTCCCTAAACCCCCTCCCCCCCTGTCTGAGAAGATGTTATCTTTCTATAGCAGGGTTCTGCTGTATCAGCCCAAGTGTCCCGGGATCACACTCAATAAGTCCGCCAGGTCAGCAGGTAACTCAGGTACAGATCAGTAACCGCACACAAGTAGTAATAACCGCACGTGGATAAAAGTACAACCCGCAAATGTTTATATCCCTTTAACACATGTAATGGGTGGGTCCAAAAAAGAACACTTGGGTCATTGAACCTTTCAGCTCTCTTAACTTTTGATGTGTTTTTTAAAAAACCCAAGTCCTTGTAATCCAACTCTATTAGTTTTTTCTTAGGGGGTACACTGAGGTGACAATCTCCCATGCCTCCCAAAAACCCCCGGGAATCCTTCCTGTCTGCCCAAACTCAGGGGAAAAGCGTGATGCCCCAAAAAAGTCACCTATTGCAAAGTTGAGAAGTCTAAACTTAGGTTCCCATTGGGTTTTTATAAACTTCAAATTGGGGCCTCTGCAGGGGGTCATTAGGTCTGGGGAAAGGGCAACTTTTTATAGCGTCCCCATTAAAGCAGGTGCCCTCCCGGGTTCCCCGGGATCCTCGTCACAAATTTACCCGCTCCACCCCGTCTCTCTCCCCTTTTCGTTGGTTAATTTAGCTTCAGATACACCCAAGTTGCAGATCTGATGTTATTTTAGTGACAGATTCCACCAAATTTTGGTTTATCCTCTCTGCCACGGAAACACATCTTTTTTTTTTTGGAGAACTGAAAAAATTAAGGAGGTTTTAAAGGGAAAGTGTCCAATGAAGTGACACTGTTTATGGAGTGCAAAAACCCTTCCCCCAGAACCTCAGAAACAAACCGGTCCCCATCGGCCCAAAAACTGTTTAAAAGGGTTCCTTTAACCTATCCCTTTCCTCCATCTCATACCTGGGGGGGTATCTAGGACACTAGGGGGCCGGGGGAGGGGGTTAAAACCGAGTACACTTGGGCCGGGGGGGGGAGGGGGTATTCCGATAACACATGGGGCCGGGGGGGGGGGGGTATCCCCAAATAACACTAGGGGGCCGGGGAGGGGTATACCGAGTAACCCCATGGGCCGGGGGGGGGGGTATACCGAGTAACACTAGGGGGGGGCCCGGGGGGGGGGGAAAAAACCCAGTAACACTAGGGGGGCCCGGGGAGGGGGGATACCGAGTAACACTAGGGGGGGCCGGGGGGGGGGGGGTATACCGAATAACACTAAAAGGGGGGGCCGGGGGGGGGGGGTAAAAACCGATAAAACTAGGGGGGGCCGGGGGGGGGGGTATACCGATAACACTGGGGGGCCGGGGGGGGGGGTAACCGAGTAACACAAAAGGGGGGCCGGGGAGGGTTAAACCATAACACTGGGGGGCCGGGGGGGGGTAACCGAAAACACTGGGGGCCGGGGGGGGGGGGGGGGGGGGGGTAACCGAGAACATGGGGGGGCCGGGGGGGGGGTAAACCGAGTAACACTGGGGGGCCGGGGGGGGGGGTAACCGATAACACAGGGGGGCCCGGGGGGGAGGGGGTAACCGATAACACTAGGGGCCGGGGGGGGGGGTATACCGAGTAACCCTGGGGGGCCGGGGGGGGGGTATACCGAGTAACACTGGGGCCGGGGGGGGGTTTACCGATAAAAAAAGGGGGCCGGGGGGGGGGAAATACCGAGAAACACGGGGGCCGGGGGAGGGGGTAACCGATAACACTAAAGGGGGCCCCCGGGGGGGGGGGGGAGGGGTAACCGATAACACTGGGGGGGGGGGGGGGGGGGGGGGGGAAATAACCGGGTAACCTGGGGGGCCGGGGGAGGGGGTATCCGATAACACAAGGGGGGCCGGGGGAGGGGATACCAGTAACCAAAGGGGCCGGGGGAGGGGGAATACCGATAAAAACGGGGCCCCGGGGAGGGGGTTAACCGGAACACTGGGGGGCCGGGGGAGGGTATACCGAGTAACACTGGGGGGCCGGGGGGGGGGTTACCGAGAAACACTAGGGGGGGGCCGGGGGGAGGGGGGTTACCGAGTAACACAAGGGGGCCCGGGGGGGGGGGGGGGGGTATCCGATTTAACACTAGGGGGCCGGGGGGGGGGGATACCGATAACCAAGGGGGGGCCCCGGGGGGGGGGTTAAACCGAGTAACCTAGGGGCCGGGGGGGGGGGGGGGTATCCGAAAAACACTGGGGGGCCCGGGGGGGGGGGGGGGGGGGTAACCCGGGGAAACCCCCTGGGGGGGCCGGGGGGGTTTTTGGAAAAAGCCATAACACGGGGGGGCCGGGGGGAGGGGGGTTTTCCCCCCCCGGGGCCCCGGGGGGGCCCCCGGGGGGGGGGGGTATACCAGAACCCCCTAGGGGGGCCCGGGGGGGGGGTAATCCCGAGTAACACTGGGGGGCCCGGGGGGGGGGGGGGGTAAAAAAAATAACCCCCTAAGGGGGGGGCCGGGGGGAAAGGGGGGAACCCGAGAAACCACTGGGGGCCCCCGGGGGGGGGGGGGGTAAAAAAATCCGATTAACCCCTAAGGGGCCGGGGGGGAGGGGGTAAAAACCCGGAAAACCAAAAAGGGGGCCCCGGGGGGGAGGGGGGAAAAACCGATAACACTAGGGGGCCGCGGGGGGAGGGGTAAAACCCGAGAAAACCCTGGGGGGGGGCCGGGGGAGGGGGGTATACCGATAAAAAACCTGGGGGGGGGGGGCCCCGGGGGGGGGGGTAAAAACCGAGAAACCCCCGGGGGGGGCCGGGGGGGGGGGTAACCCGAGAAACCCAACTAGGGGGGGGGGGGGGGGGGTTTAAAAAAAACCGGGGAGTAACCCGGGGGGCCGGGGGGGGGGGATACCCGATAACCCCCAGGGGGGGGGGGGTTTAACCGATTTTCCGGGGGGGGGGGGGGGGGTTGGGGGTCCGGGGGGGGGCCGGGGGGGGGGGTATCCCCGAGTAAAAACTCGGGGGGGGGCCGGGGGGGGGTTTTACCGAGGAAACCCCTAGGGGGCCGGGGGGGGGGGGGGTTTATACCGAGTAACCAATGGGGGGGGCCCGGGGGGGGGGGGGAATTACCGAGTAACCTGGGGGGGGGGGGCCCCGGGGAAAAAGGGGGTTTTTTTAAATACCCGGTAAACCCCCTAGGGGGGGGGGGCCGGGGGGGGGGGGGTTACCAAACGGGGGGGGGGGGGGGGGGGCCCCCGGCCCGGGGGGGGGTTTTATTCCCGGTAAGGGGGCTGGGGGGGGGGGGGGGGGGGGCCCGGGGTTAAATTTTTTAAACCCCCCGGGGGGGCCCCCGGGGGGGGGGAAAACCCGGGAGTAACCAAAGGGGGGGGCCCGGGGGGTGATTTCCCAAACGATTGCCCTTTTAAAAAAACCATTACATTTTGTACTCGAACCCAACCCAATGGATTTTAAATAAAGGTAAAAAAACCTTTCATTGAATCAGTGGTGAAAACTAAACCCCTTGCGGACAGTCAATAACAAAGTGGTTAGGGATTTTTAATCTTCCCTCATTTTCATTCCCCCCCCATTATCTTTTCCCTCCGTACAAACCCCTAAAAAATTGAATCAAATCAAAATAGCATCCCCTTTTTTTAGGGCCCCCCCCCCCCTCCGTAACAAAAACCTGAACAATTAGCATCAAATTCAAATAAAACTAAACACATTTTTTAAATTTTTTCAATAAACCTTTAAAGTGATTTTAAAAAAAGAAACAATTTTGTTAACAAAGATAGCCCCCCCCCCCCCCCCCCCCCCCCAGAAAGCACAAAAAGGGGGAAAACAGCATGTGACCAGCAAAACCACCCCCCAGCCCACCCCTCTCCCCCCCCCTCCCCAAAACACGAAAAGGGACAGCCTGTACCACTACCACCCCCAGTCCCCCCCCTCTCCCCCCCCCCCCTCCCCCCCCCCCCCCCCCAAAAAGCAAAAGGGGACTAGCCGGGTACCACTCCCACCCCCATCCCCCTCTCCCCCCCCCCCAAAAGCACAGAAAGAGGGACAACCTTGACCAGCACCCCACAGTACCCCCCCTCCCCCCCCCCCCAAAAGCAAAAAAGGGGACTAGCCGTGACCACTACCCCCCCCAGTACCCCCCCTCCCCCCCCCCCCCTCCTTCCCTCCCCCCCCCCCCCCCCCCCCCCAAAAGCACAGAAAAGGGACTAGCCTTGCCACTACCACCCCATACCCCCCTCCCCCCCCCCCCCCCAAAAGAAAGAAAGGGGACTGGGCCTTGACCACTCCCACCACATACCCCCCCCCCCCCCCCCCCCCCCCCGAAAGCAAAAAGGGGGACAGCCGTACCGCTACCCCCACAGTACCCCCCCCCCCCCCCCCCCCCCCCCCCCCCCAGAAACAAGAAGGGGGAAATAGCATGTGACCAGCACCACCCCCAGTACCCCCTCTCCCCCCCCCCCCCCCCCCCGAAACAAGAAAGGGACTGCCGGGGACCACTACCCCCCCAGTACCCCCTCCCCCCCCAAAAACCCCCCCCCCCCCCTGAAAACACAAAAAAGGGATAACCGGGTGACCCTCCCCCCCCCGTACCCCCTCCCCCCCCCCCCCCCCCCCCCCAAAAACCCAAAAAGGGGGGACCCCCTGTGACCAGCTCCACCCCCATCCCCCTCTTCCCCCCCCCCCCCCCAAAAAACCCCCCTTCCCCCCCCCCCCCCCCTCTCCCCCCCCCCCCCAGAAAGCACAGAAAGGGGGACTAGCATGTGACCAGCTACCACCCACAGTACCCCCCCTCGCCCCCCCCCCCCCCCAGAAAGCATAGAAAGGGGGACTAGCCTGTGACCAGCTACCCACCCACAGTACCCCCCTCTCCCCCCCCCCCCCCAGAAAGCACAGAAAGGGGGACTAGCATGTGACCAGCTACCACCCACAGTACCCCCTCCTCCCCCGCCCCCCCCCCCCCCAGAAAGCATAGAAAGGGGGACTAGCCTGTGACCAGCTACCATCCCAGTACCCCCTCCCCCGCCCCCCCCCCCAGAAAGCACAGAAGAGGAGGGACTAGCCTGTGACCAGCTACCACCCACAGTACCCCCTCTCTCCACCCCCCTCCCCCCTGAAAACACAGAAAGGGGGACTAGCCTGTGACCAGCTACCACCCCCAGGTACCCCCTCTCCCCCTCCAACCCCCCCCCCTGAAAACACAGAAAGAGGGACTAGCATGTGACCAGCTACCACCCCCAGTACCCCCTCTTCCCCCGCCCCCCCCCAGAAAAGCACAGAAAGGGGGACTAGCCTGTGACCAGCTACCACCCACAGTACCCCCTCTCCCCCCCCCCCCCAGAAAGCACAGAAAGGGGGACTAGCATGTGACCAGCTACCACCCACAGTACCCCCTCTCCCCTCCCCCCCCCCCCAGAAAGCATAGAAAGGGGGACTAGCCTGTGACCAGCTACCACCCACAGTACCCCCCTCTCCCCCCCCCCCCCAGAAAGCACAGAAAGGGGGACTAGCATGTGACCAGCTACCACCCACAGTACCCCCTCTCCCCGCCCCCCCCCCCCCCATAAAGCAGAGAAAGGGGGACTAGCATGTGACCAGCTACCACCCACAGTACCCCCTCTCTCCCCTCCCCCCCAGCTACCACCCACAGTACCCCCTCTCCCCGCCCCCTCCCCAGAAAGCACAGAAAGGGGGGACTAGCATGTGACCAGCTACCACCCACAGTACCCTCTCTCCTCCCCCCCCCCCCCCCCCCCCAGAAAGCAAAGAAAGGGGGACTAGCCTGTGACCAGCTACCACCCACAGTACCCCCCTCTCCCCCCCCCCCCCCAGAAAGCACAGAAAGGGGGGACTAGCATGTGACCAGCTACCACCCACAGTACCCCCTCTCCCCCCCCCCCCCCAGAAAGCACAGAAAGGGGGACTAGCATGTGACCAGCTACCACCCCCAGTACCCCCCTCTCCCCCCACTCCCCCCCCCCCAGAAAAGACAGAAAGGGGGACTAGCATGTGACCAGCTACCACCCCCAGCATGTCGTTGTCGATGGTATTGAATCTCTCGTCATAATGGTGCTAAGTGGGGTAACCACAGGGCACTGTGTTAGGGCCCACTGCTATTTATTTTGTATATCAACGACCTGTTCCTAGTTGTAAGACATTGCAAAGTAAAAGTGTTTCGCTGATGACTCCAAGCTCCACAAAAACATCAGCTCCCCGTCCGACTGCAAATGTCTCCAGGAAGATCTCTGTGCAGTAGTGCGATGGGCAGTAGCAAACAACATGGAGCTAAACGAAAGTAAGTTCCAACTTCTCCAGCTGGTAAGAACCCTGAGCTAAAGAAACCCTACATTTTTACCATCTGGTGCATCGATATCTTCTGATGATGTCGTGAAAGATCTCGGTGTGTATGTTGACAGTGATCTCTCCTGGCGTCAACACATCACAAGAAGTCCTTCTGAGGCAGCGAGCAAAGCTGGATGGGTACTGAGAACTTCTCTACCAGAGACAAAGACACGATGATGATGCTCTTCAAGACATACGTCCGCTCTATTACCGAGTATTGTTGTGCTCTCTGGTCGCCTCACCTGCAGTGTGACATAATCATGATTGAGTCGATCCAACGCTCATTCACTGCGAAAATAGCAGGATACAAGCATCTTAGCTACTGGGAGCGCCTGAAGCAGCTTGATCTCTACTCCCTACCGCGCCGCCGCGAGAGGTACATGATCATCCTTGTCTGGAAAATTTACTACGGTGAGATTCCTAACAGTGTAAACATTTCTTTCCAACACTCTCAAAGAAGAGGAGTTACATGTCTTCGTCCTCTTGGCGGATCAAAATACAAAAAGCATCAACACCATGAGGTTCCATTCTTTCCCTTCAGTGGCCTCTGCTTTGTATAACGTTGTGCCTCACGACATCAAGTCTATCCAACCTTGCCAAAATTCAAGGCAGCACTTGATCGCTTTCTCCATACCGGTCCCCGACACCCCTCCTACCCCTGGATATACAGGGGCAAATGGCAATTCAATCTTGGAATTGGCTGTGAGCAAGACATGATAACGGAGGTCACCGGTGGTGGAGACGCAAGATGGTCTTGGCCTGGGCGTGCTAGCCCGAAAACGGATACCCTAGGTACCCAAGGTAGGTACCCAGTACCCCCTCTCCCCCCCCCCCCCCCCCCCAGAAAACACAGAAAGAGGGACTAGCATGTGACCAGCTACCACCCCCAGTACCCCCTCTCTCCCCCCCCCCCCCCCCCCCCCCCCCCCCCCCCCCCCCCCCCCAGAAAACATAGAAAGGGGGACTAGCCTGTAACCAGCTACCACCCACAGTACCCCCTCTCCCCCTCTCTCCCCCCCCCCCCCCCCCCCCCCCCCCCCACCCCCCATGAAAGCACAGAAATGGGGACTTAGCCTGTACCAGCTACCACCAGGCCCAGTACCCCGTCTCTCACCCCCCCCCCCCGAAAAGCACAGAAAGGGGGACGTAGCCTGTAACCTGCAGCTTGATTGGCTGGTGGGAGGTCCTTAGGGTGATGGTTGTGTTTTCTCTCTTTGTCTGTGTGTACCTGGAGCGAGATTCAGGCGGTTCTTCAAAGTCCACTGTCACTGAATCAAGCTCTACGTTTCAATTCTTCACTCTCTAGACTTACAGCTTCCTTGCATCGTCCTTGCTGTTTATTACTCATCTCTGGTATCATTTCCAGAGCATTTGACAAGCTGATCATTTTATCTACCCATTCCTTCCGTAAGCATCAAGTTGAGAACAGAAAATCCTTATCATGATGTCAGCCGCAACAAGCAGACCAAAACTTAATAACCTCAGGAGTAATGTTCATCAACTCCTCGTTAACCTACGTTATGTAATCTCGCTGGTACTCAGGAGACTCCTTAGGACTCATCAAAAGGTCTGGATATTCTCCTCATTTTAGTTGTCATGGCTGACAGAGAGTTTACCCAGAACCTGAACTTTTGGACGATTGCCAATTTAGCAGAGGAAATAAGTTGCCGATAGCTATGTTAACTTTGAGGGTGGTATGCCTAGTTCCGTTTCGTCTGGTATAGTATCAGGTTGGTTATCAGCCACCAAAGTACACAGTTGTTAAGTACAGTTCCTGCCATTGCGCGCACACGTGCTCCAGATAAGACAGTGTAACGTCGTCTTGGCAATGAGCCTGAGCCTGGGAGGTTCTACTCATTTCACTGAACACGTCCTCCCAACTCCCCTGAAGTATTGTCTATCTGCTGTGCCACTGTGGAACTGAGACACGCTGCAGAAACAGTAGGTAGCAAGGTCTATCTGCCTTAGTTGTTCTGAGAGATAAGGAGTCTAGCTGCGGCCTCTGTCATGTCCTTGTTCACCTGATGTAGCCGCTGATATTAGACCGTTCATTGAGGGGAACTTTCACTGCTTGATGACTGGAACTGGGTCCCAACCCAAAGTCATCATATGCTTTACCCAGAACTATCACACTGTCAGCCCAATGACGAGCACTCCACCGCAGGTTTTCTATCGCTACTGCGTTTTTGTTATTGCTAGCAGTTTTCCTGGCTGCGTCGTTAACACTTGGGGTCAGTTTGTTCATTTCTTTAACCAGGAAATCTATGGTTCTGAGCCGGGTCTGATTATCAGAGAGGCTGTGACACTGCTGACTTAACTCCTTTATCCTACCGCAGTGAGCAGTCTGGACTGAAATACAACTTTCTACCGTCTCCCCGTTCATAGCGGTGGTGATGAGATCTGCCAGGCAGATGATAGCATCGTTAATAGAAGCTGGGGGTTTTCTAATACCCTTCACTCCAACAAGCTTGTTAATGTCATCAGGATCTAAAGAGTCGTCCTTCATAGCAAACTGCAGCAAGATATCGGGGGGTTCAGTGCCATTACTGGTGATATCTTCCGAGTAGGTCTGAACCCCGATATCAAAGAAGCCAGTGTCTCCCCTGAAGCAGATGCCAGTCTATTAAGCAGCATCTACCTGGGTAGTTACTTCATCTCCCTGGTCCTCACACACCACTGTCGTTATCTGGTGCACAGCGCGCGCTATTTCATGGGCCACTCCAGCAAGTTCTTCTTGAGATTCTATATCTTTAAAGTCCTCAACTGTAGCTTGTGTTAGTGAGATAATCCTCGGTAGCACGTGTTCCAAATCAGCTAATGCAGCTTCAAGTTGAGAGGAGAATGTGGTGCTGGTCGATTTTAAAAGTTCCTTCTGCCCTACGTGGAAAACTCTCTGAGCTTTATTGATCATAGCTTTGGCAGCGGCGAAGTAAGCGACAGTATCTTGGTTGATAAATGCTTGTTTAGAGAGTGCTACATCTTTATTAATGTGACTTTCTGAAGCTCTAAGAAACTCGCCAGGTTTGTTAAATTGTCGATGAGAGCCAACAGTCTGGAAACTACTTTAGACCACTCGTTACACATTGCATTCATGAAAGCAAGAGTTACATTTTCATTAGGATGGGCGGTGAACAGATAAAGCACAGGCAATGATTTTCGGGCCAAGGATGCTTATATCAGCAGCAATTCTCTGTAGTACCAAAATGTTGTCATCATCCTCTTACTGACCTCAACTGCATATTCCGTGATATCAATCAGACCTGTTCGCATGCTGTTTTAAATCTCTCTATGTATTTCTCCAATTCAGGATCGTTTTGTACATAAGACTCTGAGCAGCCTCTCTCAGATTTACCAGTGGTTTGAACTGTTCAGTGGTTTGCTCGCATGATTTGTAGGTCTGTGAGAGGTTCTGTTTAACTCGGAGAACTGTTCCCCCATCTGGTTGGAGAGCTGTTGATGACATTCCAAGACTGACTTGACTGACTTGTAACTGCGAATAACTTTGCAAGTTCAGATCTTACTCTAATGATCTTGCTGCAAATGGTGCTGATGATATTCCTCCTCTTGGACGAAGTTTCCCCAGCGACTGCGATACTGGCGTGGAGCACAAGTTCCAAGTATCTTGTAGCTGATTCCACATCTATTGTGTTTAAAGCGCCCAGCATATTCCTAACTGTGGTCACAAAGTTTAATGTTCTCGTTCAGCTGACTGTCTGTCTGAATTACAGATCTCCTGCCCCGGTCTTGCAAAATATTTGATATGACTGTCGGCGTACGTTTTGATAATCTTCAGTCCTTGTTCCACAGTTGCCCTGGTGTTTTTGTCCTTTATTTCTTTATGGTAATCTGTGATTCTGTAACAAAATTGAGTTAGATCTTCTATGAAATGTTTGAAGAGTGGAACCAAAGTTTTCATGTTGCCACAGGTATGAGGAATAGAGTGTATTTCTGCAACTAGCTGTTCACCGCAACTTTTGATTATTTTGATCTTTTGACCATCTAGTGACAACAATATCTGAAATAATAAGTTTGGGAATGCGAATCAAACTGTTACATATTCGTAAATACAATTTAATGAAGAGTACATAATAAATAATATGGGGGGAGGGGGGGGGGGGTTATAAACATTACCTTCATAACAGTTAAATTATACTGGAAGCAGGAGTCACGGAGGGCAGTGCGTAAAGCAACAGATTGATCAGTGCGTAGAGCATGACTAACACTCATCAGATCGCTACCAGCAAGATTCAAATCTTTGGTCAGACTGCGCACCTGCATAGATTTGTTTCTGTCACATTTGTCAATCTTACCCCAGGGCTTTGCTAGAAGCATATCTGACATTCTTGTGTGGTTTGATATAACGATTCATTATAACACGTGGCAGTTTATTGTATCAGAAACCAAGGTACGCAGTTAAGACATCGGTCGAAAAGGTTTCCAACGTTAAACAACAATTTTATCAAAACATCCTCAACATCAAAATCATTTTGTAATGACAACCAGACAATACTAATCATTCTATTTTATAAACGAGTTAAGGACATTAATCAGTTCACTTACTTGTCTGGAACAATCTGTTGAAAGTCTTGAAGCCTCTTCCTCAGCAGCCATGGTGAATGATCGTCCAGCTTCGACTACTATCTAAAAGAAGATCACTGGAATTAGCTAATAAGTAATTTGTGGCAAAAACTGCCAAATGCATATTATGAATGGTTTATAAAACCAAAATAATTTACAGTTAAGTATTAAACAAATAACGCAACAAATTAACCTCCGCTGCTGGGTAGCATGTCAGGAACAGGGATGTGCTGTCTCCGAGCAAGTTCCAGAGCTGATGGTGAGTTGTACCAATTGTGCAGTAGCTGGTGCCATGACGATTTCTTCACTTCGAGGGACATGCTTAGCATATCTTAACATTACCTGCACTGTTTGTATTGAATCAATGGTAAATGTTTCAATAAATTTGCTCTTTTGAGCATATTTTTTGCTATCCCTGTCAGAGGAGGCACATGCTTGGTCTTCATATTATTGATAATTGTAAATTTATTTGCTGAGATTGAGACTTACCAATTGCTTTTTATCCCAGCATCAAAAACTATTGACCCTAGTTTGTTACTACCAGGTTTTGGAACAATCCCATAAAAACCCTTGAAAAGTGGTTGTTTTTTGGTGAATCCTGATTGAGAATCGCGTGCGAAAAGAATTACACATACAAGCTGACCTTCAGTGTCCCATGGCTAGCATAGATTTATTCTATCTAGCTGCATGATTCAAGCTCCTATATACAGGATCGGAGAGTACAGACTGTGAAGTTTACGCACATAATGTTGCATATTGGCGCCCCCTTCCCTTTTAGCGCCTGTGTACAAAAAGGGTGACCGCACATCAGCAGCCAACTACCGACCAGTCTTCATCATTTCTCATCTAATCAAACAGCTTTTTGTCTCCGCACCAACATGGTTTTCCGTAAAAAAAGGTGTTGTCTCACTCAACTTTTGACCATGTAGACAATATCCTAAAGACCCTCAATAGTGGCGATGAAGTAAGCTAAGGCGTTTGATAAAGTGGATGACAATATTCTTCTAGCCAAAAATAACGCTACAGCATTATAACAGGCAAAACTCTACAGTGGCTTGCTGAGTTCTTAAAGAATCGCCTGCGGGCAGTGGTTGTGTGTAAGGTCCAATCTTGTTTATTCTTTATATAGATGACCAACTGGACACGTTATTGACTGCTCTTGGAAAGGTCTCTGCTGATGACATGAAGCTTATAGGCAAGATTGCTGATTTAGTACGCAAGGTGTTTGCTTCCAAGAGGACCTGTTTAATGTCATCCGTTAGTTATCAACTACAAGCTTAATAAATCCCTGCTACTGAGAGAACTCCCTTCTCAACAAAGACTGTAACAGCTAAAGCTTATCAAACGGGGTTAACTATCAAACCAACACAAACAGTCAGGGACCTTGGAGTACTCCTTTCAAATGACTGCGCATGGACGCCCCATATCCATCAGATGCTGAAAACTGCTAGGGAAATGGCATCATGGGTCTTAAGTGTCATCAGTGACAGATCACCTTTCCTGATGCTCCCCCTTTTCAAAACAAGGTGAGAAGCAAGCTGCAATACTATTGCCCAGTCTGGAACCCCAGCAAAATCACTGATATAGAAACAATTAGTATTTCTCCCAACAATTTGTATTTAATCGATGTAAGAGCCTTTCTCCAAAAATTCATCTGGACTAACATTTCGGTATGTGCAAAAGCTTTCAGGCCTGCACATTCCTTGCCCTTTAGTTGCCTGTCCATTTACAACCCAATCAACAGTCGAGGACCACTAAACAATAAATCGCAACAATATGAATCAGTGGCCACTCATTGCGAGAATTCCTTTGCAGTGAATGTTGTCCATTGTTAATGGACTAAACCGGCGCGCTATTTCGTTGTAGGTTTACAACCTACCAGGACGCGCGCCGAGTTATTCTCGTCGACGGTCCAATATATGGAACAGATATTTTACGAGTATCACCTGTTAAGCTATTTCGAAGAAATTTAGACGAGTAACATCCGTCAAGAGTGAATGTAATGAAACTATGGAACCTTCCCCACGAAAAGTGAACAGCCTAATGTGCTTTAGCATATAGAACCCTTCAAAGTATCATTTGCTCGATTTTTTGGAAATGTTTTCCGATACCCGCCAACCAAAAGCCAGGATAAACCACCATCACACATTTGACACACGCTGTAACCCCTTTTGAGCGCGAGCGGCCGGCGTGCCGCGTTTAGGTATACAACGTGTATACCTATGTGAAGGTGATACTCCAACTTAACCCTAACATGGGCCTTAATAAATCGAATTTATGTTATACCAATTTTATTTTCCTTATGTTATTATATATTATTATATAACTTTATTCAAATCAAAAATAGAACATAATTGACATCCTTAAAAGATCTGATAAATACGCCAGAAAAAAGAGAAAAACTGATACATGCACGCTTATAACAAGCTTCTTCCATCCCGCTCTATCAGTGAGCTAAAAAGTCTTAAATTGTACAAATCGTCTGTATTTTACAAATGGGAATGTTCCTGCTAACCTAAATCAAATTTAAAAGTCATTAAGCATGTTCGAACACTGGTGTCTACATACTCTACCCTTTTTAGTACTCTGACTCTCTTACTGCAAAGTGTAATGCAAGCTGTGCAGGTGAGTTGTTATTCACTTGCGAAGGGACATGTCCGAGCATCCTCCACGTGCACATGCAACACGCTACTCACTGGGGATGGAACCACTTCACATCTCTTGTAAAGGGTGTCGTTTTTGATTATATTAGGGTAAGTCATTCTGATGATTTGCCTCAGATGCTTTCTGTGGCAAATATCCAGTTTACTCCAGTAGCTGCTTGAAGCAGTCCAGGCAGCTACAATTATACATTAAGACGGAGACCACCTGGGCTTCGTAGATCTTAAGTCTGGTCTTAAGAGGTATGCGTTTTTACCTTGTTCCCAAACTTTCTTGTAGGTTTGGGAAAGCAAGATTTGCCAGAATACATCGTCTTTTTATGTCCTCGTTGCTGCACAATTGGAACCAAGTGAGATAGATGATCTCCAGGGCTCTCTTTCTCGAAGTGGCTCTCCTTTGTCATCAACTTCGTTCTTCTCGGCCAGATAGATATGTGTGAACTCTGTTTTTGATTCGTTGACAAAAAGATCCCAACTCCTCCAATATCTCCTTGCATATTGGTAACATGGACTCCAAATTCTTTTTATCCACGTCTGTGAAGTCTGCGTCGTCTGCGTACTCCCACTCAAGAGGTAGCAGGTTTTCAGCAAACGGAGGGTTGGGTCTTAGATAAGACATAAAGGCCACGAAGGTGGTAAAGTGCGCCAGCCAAATACAGGGGTGAAAAGGTTTCCAGACAAACTATCACCTTGGAACGCACCTATCGTGACAATGAACTCCCCTGATCGGTAGACCCTCACTTTAATCTTCAGTTTGGTACATGAGAGTAGGTACCTTACCAGTCGGAGGTCGTCTTCACTACAACCAGCATCAGCAAGAAGTTCTAGCAAAACTGATCTCTTAATGGTGTCGAATGCAGATGACATATCAATACCCATTTTGTGTAGAGACCAGCGTTTCTCCTTTACAACTGAAACTAGGATCCGTTGTGTCCAAACAATATTTGCACAGCTATGGCCAGGCTTGTAGGCATTTTGCCAAGGGTCCAGTGTACTGAGAAACTTGTCTTTGAATGCGTCTAAGGACTATCATGGACAATATCTTCCTGGTGCCGTTTAAAAGACAAGAGGCGCAAACTTTTTAAAGGTCCACGTGGCTTACCAGGTTTTTTGCAGTGGGGTAAGGATCCTTCAGTGAATGAAGGTACATGTTCATGACGTTCAAAAGATTGATTGGTCAGTTGTGCAAATGTAGAATAGAAAATAGGTGGGGCGTGTTTAAGGAATTCGTTTGGTATACCATCAGGACCAACAGCCTTACCATTTCTTAGCTTTTTGGCAGCTTGTTCCACTTCAAAAGGATGTTATGGATTGTTTAGTGGCTGAGGGACTGCCAACAAACGGCTCAAGTGGAGGTACCACTGTCTGGTCCTGTGTAGTGTTGCTCAAAATAGTTGCGTATAATGTCAGCTTTGTCACTCTCATTATCTACCAGTTGATTCTTGTCATTAAAAACAGAGATGGAGTCTGATTTCTATGTTACCTGTAGTTGCCGGACAGCTTCAAACATTTTACGGCCGTCGTCTGTATTATTGATAGAGGTCTGCAAGGACTTGTTGCAACTTCTATTCTGAGAGTATTCAGTCGCTCTTAATGTCATTTGAGAGTTTGTTAATTTTTGATCTCAAGTCCTTTCTGGTCTCCTGTATTCATTATTATCAGTAGTTGTAGCAATCGTTTTCTTTCCTCTGACATTTCACAACTTCACTATCAGAAGAGTGGTGTCTCCTTTTCGCTGTGGCTCGCGTAGTACCCACAGTGGAGATGGCAGCAGTCTCAATACTTTTAAAATAGTTTTCCGAACTGTTGACAGTATCATTAGAAGAATAGTCAGGTTCAGATACAAGTTGGTTGATATTAACAGTAAGTGCAGATTTAAACTGTTGTTGCGCTGCAATGCTACCTACAAGAGTGGTTGTGTTGAATGCCTTCTGAGTAGTCCTCTTCTTCCTGTAGAAACTATAACGCAGGGAAAAAACTGCTTTTGCAACTACACGCTTGTGGTCACTTGCGGTGCTTAGTTCCCGCATATGACCTTGCATCAGTCAGTAGTGCTTTGCTCCTGGACTTGCAAGGTATATAGTCTATCTGTGAGAAGTATGTGTTACTCTTTCGGGTGGATTGGTCTCTTATCCATCCAGTGCGTGTAGTTATATGCCTGCTGCTGTGGGAGAATGAAGTATTGGTAGCAATAAGCCATTTGCTGCCAGAAAATGTAACAATCTCTCTCCATTCTCGTTCCTTCTACCAACACCATGCCTACCTATTGGCTGGCTGTAAACCATTTTCTTTCATCAACAAGTGAACGCTTGCCTAAACTTGGCATGGAAGTCACCTAACATCCATACTTCAAATCGAGCAGAGGAACACTGATAGCCTCAAGAAGCTCACGCATAAAATGATCAGCTAGTTGAGGGTTCTGGACTGATTTAGGATTAGTAGGAACTGTCACAATTTATAATTCTGATATAACAAGGTGGTTTGTTTACCCGATTGGGTTTTAGTTTAACGTCCATGTAAACGACTCTGTCACTGATCCTTATGTGAGCAAAACAATTGTTTCCTAAGTCATAAGTAAAACCCTTTACTGTTCGTAGCTTGCTATAACTACATACAGCTTGTAGATTTACAACCTACCAGGACGCGTCTACCAGGACGCGCGCCGAATTGTTCTATGGATCAACAAATATTTTACGAGTATCACCCGTGCGCGTTACGTTAACAAACAGCCAGTTTTATAATAGACGCTAAAATTTTGCTTGCATTGTAGTGGTGCGTGGTTAGTAATATACTGGTATAGTAACAAAATCGATGTCAATTTTTGTTGATGTCAATTTTACAACTTTGCGCGATCCGACCCAATTGCGCTACAAGAAAATGAACAATTTATTCATTATAGGGCTTGAAATCTTTACATTGTCTAAAATATCAAGTATTTCAAAACTATTTTACGAAATTAA
>NW_026971794.1:0-51790 GCF_026151205.1 Bolinopsis microptera | reverse complement strand
GGCCCAGTAAACAGTAAAACACTCTGCAATCCGACAAGAAAATATTGCATTCGCTGCACCAATTATCTGCAATGCACGGATGACGGATCTAACTAAAAATGATTAACACGTCGCGTGCGGCATCAGAAATGTGAGAGGGAACTTGAAACCTGGCACCATGATTTGTGGTGCCATTGGAGGACTTCGCCGCTTCGACGCGCCGCGCGAACTAGCATTCTTGCTTCGCATTCTTGCTCTAGCATTTTTGCTTCGCATCGTCGATCGTTGCTCTGCTTCGCAGAGCAACGATCTCGATGGGTTGACATCGTTAACCTATTAAAATGGTGCCAGTTTGTGGTTGTGGATAGAGCCCTCCTTTGTAGGTTTATAACCTACCAAGACGCGCCGAGTTGGACTCGTCGACGCGATTAAGATATATTTGAAAAAAATATTTAAGGAGTACCACCCGTTATATTAAGCCCTCCTGTGCTGCCTTCGGCGGTCGCGCGCTACTGCAAGCGACCTAGAGGGCTTTGGTTATTCCACTGGGAAGTATTAATGAATTATTGATAGATAATGTATTAGATTTTATTATTTATTAAATTGAATTTGATAAATTATTAATGTTGATGGAAAAATATATTTATTTAAATTATTTTTTTATTTAGTGCAATGATATTTTGTAGACACTTGTGATGATGTTATGTCATAATTTTTACTTACTTACTCACTTACTTACTTACTTTATTAAACAATTCATAAAATATGATGCCCATTTGGTGTATGACTTTTTGTCCTTGACAGCTAGTTTGGTTTTGGAAGGACAGGTAACTAACGGCGCAAGGAATGCGCATGCCTGAAAGATTTTGCACACACCGAAACGCTAGTTCAGTTAAGTTTTTAGAGACAAGGCTCATATTAGGACTAGAAAAAAAACATTAGCAGATATTAGGGGTTCTGTTTATAGTTGTTACTATAGGTTGCGGTCTTGTTGTGACAAAAAGTTCAAGGATATAGAATACATCTTCAAGGTGGATATTGGAGAGCTGGCGCGGCGAAAGATTATGGCCTTTGTATCAATGGTTATATTAAGCTATAAATATCTTAAACTATACAGTGCTAATTAATAATTTCTTTATACTTCATTCTCAAATTAAATTTTTAAATTCGAAAATATACATTAATTATTTTGTTAAAACTTTCTCACACATACTTTTCTCACAGGACAAGACTTGGAAAACAGTAGCCTAGGATAATTTAATTGAGTTATAATGTTTGGAAAATAACATTTGTGCCGTCAAAATCTTTTACGGTCCAGACAAGCAGGGCGTGGTTATGTTGATTAGCTAATAGTGCACATTTTAGCTTTCCAGTATAAGTAGTAGTAAAGACAGTCATTCTGAACTTAAAAATGTTAGTTGATCTAGTGTTGTGGTTGTCAGGTGGGTCTGCCTGACAGATTAGAAGGCAGGGTTTTTTAATTGTCTTTTCTCTGTGGTATGTATAGAGATTTTGTATAGAATAAAACAAATATTTCAGAATAAAACAAATATTATGTTCAAATCTCTTTATTCAACAATATTAAATCATTATAGAACCTAATTTGTGGCTTGATCGTTAAGTTAGGGCTATTCTGTTAGCTGATGCTGACAGGCACCACATGGGGCAGAGACTTAGGACCATTACGCTGGAGGCTTACAATGACCCTTTTTGAACCCCATGGCAGTGCTAGTTTTATTATGGTACAAATTGTAAATCGAAGTTATGAAAACGATCAAGTCACTCCTGTTTTACACTATCAACAGCTACTTAAAACAACCTAGATTGTACAACTCACTTTGAAGGTTAAACTGTTAAGTGATGAGTGATTGAGCTCATTAAACATTTTAGTAGCGGAGACATGCGGATCAGCTTCTTGAGGTTCTAATAGTTCATTCAGGCCAGAAGTTTTACTTTTTCAAATTTAGTCGTTCAAGCTGCCTGAGTTCAGAAAGTTTGCCAAAGGGGCCCAGGTATTCTTGTCACCTTTACCCTGAGACGAGAAAATGACTTTTTAGCTAGAACATTATTATGCGCTTAATCAAGCGCTGCATATAAAAAGTATAAGTCGGCCTAAACACACAGTCATTCACATTCTAGCACAGTTGGTGAAATGACCCAGTTTCCGTAAAGCTTTTTTGAGCCCTGGTTGACTGCTGAGGGTGGTGACGGTTTTAATCTTAAAGCCTGTAATTGATTTGATAGATTCATATTTACTTACTTATGCGGTAAATAAATCCGGCTTAATCTGGATGATCATTTAACTAATTTTGAAGAGCATTTTAAAACCCTTTTCTTTAGTACATTATCTATTGCCTTATGATTACAGAAAACAATTAAACTCTCAATTTCTTACCATAGATAATTTGAAATGACAGAACCAGAGCCAGAGCCAAAGCATCCTTATGTTACTGCGGTGAACGGTAGAGTTCACTTTGGATTTAGCATCGTAGTGACTGTAATGTCTGTTGTGCAGGTATTTCATTTAATTTTTGTTAGAATTCATTGAAATTTCACATTTAATATTTAAGTAATATTTCGGAAAGCAAATAGCAAGATTGTCCCTGGCCTTCTTTGCCCCATCAACTATCAGTCTGCAGTTTGACTGGTATGCAACCTCAATTAACTTTTCTTTGCAAAGATTTCCAATGTATAAAATTGTCTGATGTATAAAATCGGCATAAAATTGATATAAAATGGATCTTGCCACATCTAGATGAACAGTTCAAAAAATTTACATTTTTAAATTCATCTTAACCCTTAAAAATCAGATCAGTTCACCACTGGAAACTTCAGGTTATCCTTGGGATTGTTATAAGTGAGCAAGAGGTAAAGGAGATCGCCTGGGACATGGATGGCAAGAACACCAACAGAGGGCAAAGAGACGAATTTGATGAATGGTTTCATGGGGATCACGTCTGGATTGGATTTGTGGTTAGTCAAATTAACATGTCATATTCTTCTTTCATAAAATGTATCCTTTGCAAATCGATATTATTTAGTGTTAACAGTAGGGTCCATAGTCCACAATACTACTTCCTACAATTATACTGCAAGGGTTATTTCATTTTTGATCTAACAGCCAATATCCAAATTTATTTGTGAAGAAGGTTAACTAGATGTATCGTCTCAGGGATTCACCCTAGCTGCTCTCGGTTTTTCTGTTTGGCATACTCGTGCTAGAGCTAATGTGAGTATCTCGCACCACTTTTTAGAGCTTCATCCCAATCTGTTTGTCCAAATTCAATAATTGTTATCTATCACCCCACAGGCCACAGTGCATCTATCTTGATCTATACAATTTTATTCGATCGTTTTGAAAGTATGATTATTACTAGTGTAACCCGTGCCTACGGCCAGGACTTCACTATCGCAGTTGCAATACAAAAGTGCATACCCAGCACCCGCCTATTACATTAAAAACATGCATTACATTCTCGTATTTAAAACGGTGCGAAAGTATGAACTCGCTCATTCCAAACAGACCACAATTTAACTTTTAGTACCCCTCACGTATGTAATAGTAATACTTGATAGGTAATCTTGAGGTCCACTGCCAAATTACCTAATTATATAGCAAAGCTGTAATGTGGGAGAGAGAGAGAGAAAAAGAGAAAAGTGAGACACTTTAGAATTACATTTGGGATACAAAACCATCAATTAAACCGTTTACCACCGGCCGATTAAAAAATTGCTTATTTGCTTCCTCATAGTTTTGTTGGCACTATATCGAAAAAACCAGTCCCATAACTCTAACCGTTTTCTTGATTAAGCCGTTCAGAAATTACACACACACGTACGTCGTACACACCCACCCACACATTGATCGAGATTATTAGAATAGATAATAAACTTGTTCTTTTCATTCAAATATTAGGAGCCAGCTCTTGGTCGATTAGAAAGATATCATATTTTGATCCACTTTACTCTAATGTCATGATTTTGTTTTCTACAGGGCATCATGCTAACAATAATACTATTCCTTGCTGGATTCATCATATACCCTGTTGCTGCTGGATTGGGTGGAGGTTACACCGGTGTCGGGTGGTCTGGGTATTCTGGAAGTCAGTACCAGGACGGTAAGACTGCAATTTATTAAAATAATCTAACATTCTATAGGATATATCATATTCGATATTTTTGGACCTGTGTATAATTATTATAGTAAGTTTTTTGAATTAACCAGATTTTATACTATCCTTCAATTTTCAGGAATTACGAGATTGAGAATCGGTTCAGCCATTTACACAGGAGTACAGGCAATAGTGGTTATAACATGGGCTTTCTACACTGCTTTCCATGCATGCTGCAACTCGGTAAATCCGTCTGATTATTTAAACTTGGCAATGGACGATCATTTTTTTCTGGGAATTTTTAACACAATAAATATCGAGATATTGGTAGTTCTGCTCATAACTTGGAATATTACAGAAAGTAAAGACGCAGACGCGTCTAAATATGCCTGGGGGTCAGATGTTGATGCAAGCTCCTTCAAATCACCAGGTATCTTTCTACAGTCTACACTCAACTTGTCCACCTTTATTTTCTTCCGTTCATTTTATTTGCATGACAAATATTTGTTATTCATAATGTCCAGCACTAAAATCGTTTGAAAATGTTTTATTTTAATAAAATCTATCAGCAGGTCGTATACGTCCAGCAGCCAGGTCAACAACCGGTACAGTACACTGGAGGTCAACAACCGGTACAGTACATTGGTGGTCAACAACCGGTACAGTACACTGGAGGTCAACAACCGGTACAGTACACTGGAGGTCAACAACCGGTTCAATATATCGGAGGTCAACAACCGGTTCAGTACATGGGGGGTCAACAACCGGTGTATGTGGTTCAAGGACCACCTCAATACGTTCCACAGGCTCAAGTTCCAGTTCAAGTTCAGCACGGTGCTCCAGCCTCTGCCCAGCCCGAAGGAGGAGGTCAGTTCAATTTCTTATGTGTCCGTTTTATTTTGTATTGTTGATTCGAAATAGAAAACGTTTTCCACCATAGACCATAGGGCCGGGATCCATATTCTGTTAGCATCTTTTGTTCATTGCACATTATTCGATTTATTTTAAACTCATTTCCTTTGGCAATACATAACAAAGGAATTTTAGATCGCGGTTTTGTTAACCATCAATATGCGACTGAATATTAGTGTTTTGTAAGTACCGTGTGCTTAATTAATGCTTGCTACTACTGATCAATCATATTTAATGATATCACAACATTTCTATTGATTATTGATGTTCTTCAAATATCATAATTTGGTCTTGGCAGTCACACTGCCATTACGAAAACCTATAACGTGATATATGTGAATGACCCTTATAGGCGTATCAACTTAAACCATGTTCACCAAAGAAAATAAAGTATAACGGAATTGTACTATACCTGTACATTATATATAATACAGGTGTATTAGATCACACATAACTGAAGCTTACTCACGTCTTACACCCTGTATTAGGTTACATTATATGAGTTAGTTCATTATTCCTGTACATGTGCTAATGATCTTACACTGATGGTGGCATCATTACGAGCATGAGCAGTCACTTATATAAGCGAGTATGTCACGTGGTCATGTTAAATTCAGTGTTATTAGAGAACTGTTCACACTAAGTGAGGTTAGTTGTTTAACAGTCCCCTCAACAGGTCACATTGTTCGTGTAATACAAATATGTACAAACTCTAACGTTATTAACAGCTCATGTCAGCTTGAAATCTAACTTATAATTCGGAGCTTTTCTTTTGTTAATATACATGTGTAATATGTTTGTAATCAGTTCAGCTAATATTACACACATTTAGTGATTCCAAAAAAACTTGTACATTTTACACAAATAACTCGTAATTAATTTCATCAGAACGAATCATAAGTGGTTAGATTTTCCGAATTCACTGGTTACATTCACACTTTTGTTTCGTTTCAGATTACAGCCCACCGTCTTACAGCGAATAAAGCACGTTACCCTAAACCTCACACCGACGCGAGTTGTGTCACGTGATAAGTAACCCGTGTTACGTGCATTACCAGGACAACATGGTACACTGCAGACTACACAGTCTTCAATCTTCATGATCTTTACCCATCTAGAAGTGACTTCTACTAACTTCTTTCATTATATTACGAAAATAATTAATATGTTATTTAGTTATTAGGATGATTTTCACGGTGATTTACTTTTCCTTAGTAGTTCTCTATTCAACTTGCGCCAAAACGTATAACATTAGATTATGTCTTATCAAATATTATGTTACATAGCTGTTGTAAAATTAGTCTACTATTACGTCACAGAATGTAAATTTGGTATATTGCAGATCATGAACGAATAGATTGATTTACTTTAGGAATTTTTAAATTCCTAAAAACGATAACAATCTTTTTAATTCAATTACTATTCAAGTCTTGTGTACATATTTTTAGTGGCTTAGCTTTTCGAAATCTTCTTTTAAATATTTAGCTTTGTTGTTCAATTGAATTTTCTTTGTATACAATATCATTGTGTACATTATGGTGTGCATACTAAATTTGATGTCAGTACAGTTAGTTGTCAGTTAGTACAGCTTGTATATTGGTGTGGTCAGTCAGTATTCCGGTGTTGACACGCTCAATCCCACACATTGCACAAACAACATTTTCAGAACTGGGCCTGATTTTCATTCCATTATTTTGTCACAGTTACGTATATATTATGGTTTAGTTTAAAGATATTTGTGTTAACACACAGTAGACAGAATGTTATCATTTCATTGCTTTTATTAGAATATTGTAAAAATGTTTTTTCTAATAATTATACTAAATTGCAGTGGTTTGATTTTCGGTTTAAGTACTCAAATAACACCCTACTAAAATACTGCGTAACAATATTCTCCAAACTCGAATGAATCCCAGTGTAATTGAATTTAATTAATCGTTTTCAAATGTTATATATATATATAACTGTTTTTATCTGTTTGTCCAAGTCCAGATCATTCGAAATAAATTTACAACCTGATTTTGTATATTTATATAAACATATTATTTAGAGTTAGCTTTAAATAGTAAACCCACCTAGAATCTAGATGGCAGATCCAGAGCCGAAACACCCGTATGTGACATCTAAAAATGCTAAAATTCACTGGTGGTTCAGTATTGCAGTGGGGGTCATGTCAACGGTACAGGTACTTAACAAAATTACAACAACAATCAACAAAATTAAACACTTCTATTACTAAATTAATTTCAAAACTAAACACTTTTATAGCTGAGTTTATTTCAAAACTAAACACTTCTATAACCAACTTTATTTCAAAACTAAACACTTCTATAACTAGTTTATTTCATCCTCGTTTAGCTATTGTTAAAGTTTTAAGAATTCTGAAACTCACTCCATATAGACCTCATTACTACAGACCTGGCGTTTTATCTCTCACAGATCTCTTATCTCCGGGCTAGTTATTTTTAGTACAGGCTGAAATTTGTTTTACAGTAAATTTAATATACTTGATAGAAAGTAAGTAAACTACCGTATTAATTACAGATAATCCTGGGTATAATAATAAATGAGATGCAGATAAAGGAGATAGTAAGAATGAGAAACACGGATGCTAATAGGTACTGGGAAGGATTTGATAACTGGTACTTTGCAGATCACGTTTATGTCGGCTGTGCGGTGAGGCACTTGTAACTTATCATTACTTAAAATAATAATTTCTTTTATAACACACTATTTACCTTACGAGACATATTTATGTTCGACATAATTACGGTGACCTAAATGATTTGGGAACGATTTTTTTTTCGAAAACCGCCACATTTTGTAACCCAAATTTAATCATGGATTTTTTCATCTCCTTATTTTACAAAAATGAAACTCAATATTTGAGAAAATTAAATACAAAGATCTTATAAACAATTTCTCTGGAGCCTTTGAACGTTAACCTCAACTTAATTTATAATCCTTCTGAGGGTTTTATAAGATACCGACAGTGTTAGTTATCTTTTACTATAGCTACTCCCGAAATTTCACCGCCGTGGCCACTAACGTAGTGACACTGACAGAGCTTGCTTAATGATGGTGACCTAAATTTGGTTGTCCGAAAATAATATGGTTTTTTTTTCTCGATAAACCACCGACTTTCGTACCATTTAAATAAGTCTCGTAAGATACTACTAGTTATAGTAAGTTGTAGTTATTTATTGTTATTTTTCGTAAATTTCCTATTATAAGTTTAATGTTAAGATCTAACTATAATCTCAGGGAATAATCTTGGCTCTTCTTGGTTTCTCAGTTTATCGTTATCGATCAAGGTCTAATGTAAGTATTACCAATTCCTCGTATTACATTTTTCTGGTCATTATTTCTTACCTTACAATTAACTGATATGGTCAAACTACACAAATAGATTTGCATGAGCGACTATTTTAAACATCGGCTAAAATGTAATACCTTGGTAGCTTATGAGTTATGAGTTATGTCACCAACAAAAAAGGGACTTTTACCGATAGTTGAAATTCGACATCTAGCGTCATCTAGCGACTAGCGTGAAATAGCACCAGATAATGATAGATGACGTTAGATGACGCTATCTAGCGTCATTTAACGCTAATTACGCGACAGCTGGCGCTTTTTTTTAAAGAGAGGCTGGGCCAAGATAGCCCACGAGAGGATAGCATTGAGATGCTCTGCCTACCTCTGGGGTGTGGCAACCTTGGGGAAGGTTGCCGGTGAGATCAGAGTGATTGGTGGAGGATGGTGTAAGATGTTATATGAGTCAAAATGATACGCTTAAATGCCAGCTGGGTTTGGAAAAGTAAAACGAGACGAGACAGCATATGAGATAATACTTTAAGTCACCCCGGTCTGATCCAGCTCTTCCGGCACAATTAAGCGTTTGGTGCGGTTTGCGAAATTGACAATTGTGGTGATGTGTTGGTTGTCGAATATGTCATTGACAGAGAGGTAGTAGTCCTGGAAATATTGACCTCTAATTTGGGCAATAGCCGGACACTGTCCAAGGAAGTGTGAGACAGTTTCCTCTCCGTCGCCGCACATAGGACAAGCACTGGTGTTTGATTTGCAAATGGTGTGAAGGTGTTTATTTAGGCCGCAGTGACCCGCGATGAGGTGAACTGCAGTTCTGTAATCTTGTCTGTTGTTGCTGAGTGTAGTGTTGAGGTTTTTGATGATTTTGGCATGCTTGTGGCCGAGTGTCAGTTTGGTGTGTCTGGGACCGTCAGTTAACCAAGTTTCCTGATTCAGTCTGTTGACTTTGTTGTCGATTTGACGCTTGATGTAGGATTGTGGAATTGGACACTTCAAAGTGGATTCACTGATTGTGCCAAGCTTGGCCAGCTCATCTGCTTTTTCGTTCCCCCACAATCCGATGTGTGCTGCAATCCATCGTATTTCTAGCGTGTTGTTGGATCCGAGTGAATTAAGAGAGTCGTAACAGTCTCTTGTAGTTCTACTCCGCGTTGAAAGTGCGGAGAGAGCTTGAATAGATGATAGACTGTCGGACCATATGATGATGTGTGTGTTGGTATATGTAGATAGATATTTGCAAGCTTCAATGATAGCGGTGAGCTCTGTTTGGTAAACAGTGCAATAATCAGGGAGCTTGAATGATCTTTCTTCAAGGGTGGTGTTATTGTTGTCAGTTGTGATGATATAGCCAGCCCCGCATCCTGAGTCTGTGAGTGACCCGTCAGTGTAGCAGGTTATCGTTTCACTGGTAATGTTGTCAATGGTGTTTTGAAGTGAATTTCTATATTCAGTGGTATCGGCTCCAGGAGTTGTGACGGTGAAGTGCCGTCCCAGCATCATGGTTGGTGTTGTTAGGTCTCTCGTTGCTCTAGGTGGAATAATGAGATCTGCCATGAATTGTTTGTTGATAGTGGTATGATTTTTGATAGTTCCCTTCCTGAAGGCGATAGTTTCAAGAGTGAGGCTGCCATAAGCTTGTAGCCTGGCCGCACCCTTTGCTGCTTCGCCTTGCAGGAACAGTATGATGTCAGAAGTGTCGGTGAGGTGATTCAATGCGATAAAAGGTGTGCTTGGCATGGCACCGGACATCATTCTGAGTGCCAATGCCTGAACACGTTTGAGTTTCTTCGCGTTATAGTCCGTTTGAGTGGCCCTGATCCATATACTACAGCAGTAGGATAGGATTGGACGGATGACAGCAGTGTACATCCATTTGCATGTTTTGGGGCTCATACCCCATGTGGGGCCGACAGCTCTTCGACATTGCATGAGGGATGCCGTGGCTTTTTTGGCGGTGTTGATGATATGTTCATTGAAGTTGAGTTTGCTGTCCAAGGTCACTCCTAGAAATTTAGCAGACTTGGACAGACCTATAATGTTGTTGCCAACTGTTATAGGTCTAAGAGTCTACTTACTATTCCAGGTAAACATGACTATCTGAGTTTTAAGGGCGCTAATAGATAGCTCTTTGGTTCTGCACCAATTTTCTATCGTTTTAATAGTTTTGCATGTTCGGTCCCAGATGATGTCTAAATCATCCCCTTCCGCTAGAGACAACAGATCATCCGCAAAGGCTTGCAGGTAACCCGGGATGTCTTTTGCGGTAAAGGAAAGGAGATCGTCGACTACCAGGTTCCAGAGAAAAGGAGAGAGAATGCCTCCTTGGGGGCAACCTCGCCTGATCCGTACCCTTCTCGACTTATCCTTATGATTTAGTGTGATGAATCGATTTGTTACCATGTTGATGATCCACTGTGCTGTAGCCAAGTACACTTTCGTAGCCTTGACTGCTTCAGAGATAGCCTTGAACGAGACATTGTCGAAGGCGCCCTCTATATCTAGAAAGACACCTAGGACATATCCTTTCTTGGCTATTCTGCGCTCAATGGTGTGAGTAACTTTATGAAGTGCCGCTTCTGTGGAGCAGCCCTTCTTAAAGCCGAATTGTCGTTTGTTGATATCATTAGCTATGTTGAGGTCATGTTGCATATGCCATAAGATCACTTTCTCCTGCAACTTTAACATCACAGGCGAAAGAGTGATCGTTCGAAATGACTTAGCTTTGTTGTAGTCAGTTTTTCCAGGCTTAGGGAGAAAGATTCCAAGAGAGTCCCTCCACAAAGTTGGGATGTGTTGCGTTTCATGGTTTTTTGTCATAATGTTTTTTGTTATGTCTTTGATATGAGCCCAGGCTTTCTGGAATATGATAGGTTTAAGAGTGTCAGGTCCTGCAGCCTTCGAGGGATCGAAGGATAGGAGAGCCTTTTCGATTCTTTCAGGGCTGTAGATTTTGTATAGTAAGTCTGTGGAGATGGGTAAGGGGCAGAGAGGCGGAACTGGCGGATCAGTAACACTCTCCCTGAAGTGGGTTTGTGTCATGACCTCCAGTGTCTCCTCTGCGTTTTTGGTGAGTTCGCCATTTGGTTTATAAACGGCTTCAAGTTTGTTATTGGTGTCTGTACAGGTTTTCAGAATCTTGTTCATCCTGCCAGATTCCTTAACCGATTCTGTGTCTGCACAGAATTTCCGCCACGCATTGCGCTGGGAGTTCGACAGGATCTTGTTGTATTGCTTATTGCTTTCTCTAAGAGCGAGCCATGAAGCATCAGTTTTGATTCGACGAGCTGTGATGAGTTTGCGTCTTATACCCCTCTGTGCTTCCTCAACTTCTCGAGTTAGCCAGGGTGGTTTTCGGACAGCGCTGGAGATGTAAGTAATGGGACATGCCTCCTCGAAGGCCGCTCGGAGAGCAGTATTAATGGTGTTAACTTTGTGATCAATGTCGTGTGGTGTGTTAACGCAGGTGTTGTGGAGATCATTGTTGTTGTAAAGAATCTCGTCAAATTTCGCCCAGTCAGTGTTCTTGACTAGGCGTATTTGTCTTGGTTCTTTTTTGGGACCAGAAGTAATGTCGAACATGATATATCTGTGATCGGAGTTTGAGTAAAGATCACTAACGTGCCAGTTACTGATCAGTTCAGCCCCCTGTTGGTTGGTGATAGTGAGGTCAATGATGGAATTATGACCTCGTGAGTTGAGGAATGTTGGAGTTGAACCTTTGTTGGAGCAGGAGAGCCCTAGCGACGAGAGGAAATCAAGGAGTTCCTCCCCCTTCTATTGCACAACTTGTTTCCCCAAAGGGTATGTTGGGAATTAGTGTCCGAGCCTATAATAAGCGGTATGTTGTTGTCAATAGCATATTTGGCTAGAGGTGTTGTTTCGTGTGATGGAGCTGGACCATTAATATCCATGTACGAAGCTGCCAGAATGACTTCTGATGAGCTAAGTTGAATCTTAATGGCTACTTGATCCGGGGTTGTGAATTGCGATAGTTCCCAGCTTTTTACAGCTAGGTTTTTGTGTATTACTATGGCGGCACGGGGTCTAATGTCCCCGGCTTTGTAGTAATACTCGGTTAGTTCTTTGCTAATAGGTGGGATAAGGTTTTTGTTATTGGTGTATGGTTCGGTCGCTAGTACAATAGGATTTTTCCTGCCGTGAGTGTTCACCAGCAGGGTTTTCCAAGCGTTGTACTTGCGTTTAAGGTTAATTTGTGTAACAGAGTAATATTCATAATGATTTTTACCTGTTATTTTTGTAGTTTTAGCGGTGGTTTTCCGGCGCTTTGCACCTCTCTGTGTCTTATTTCGTTGTTTGTTGGTGTTCTTGTTGTTGGTGTTTGGGTGGGTAGTGTTGGTTGGATTAGTATTGGTGTTGGGGGCATGGCGTGCAGCATCTGCAGATACCCTCACCGGACGAGTACTAGGACTTTTTGGGTCGGGCACTGTGTCGGGGGGCCGGCCGAAGACGATTAGCAGCAACCAGCGTTTCTAGGAGAAAACTGTGTCTCTCTAAGAATGTCTCACCCGAGGGTGAGACATCCACCCAGATCCGCTGCCTCTGTTTAGACTCCGTCGACGAGCCCCCACCTTCAGGTAGCTGCACTGCTACTGTCTCCCAGGTGTTGGACACATACCGCAGAGAGCCGCTTGGTAAACCATGCGCTGCATTCCGCAACATGAGTCCACGCACCTGGCGCTTTGTGCATAGAATTTATGGCCTTTTTTGTGGGCGACATCTAGCGATGTCTAACGCTGTATGTTGCAGCGAAATCTGACGAACGGTTTTACAAAACCCCTAATATGAACCCTAACCCTAACAGTAACCATAACATTAAGCCCGAAACTATCCATGACCATAATATAGTAATATGCCCGAACCCTAACCAAGTAACCGCAACCCTTGGCCTTGCCCTAACCTTACTCTAACCCTGTACGGCAGTGTTAAGGGGCAGGGGGGGTCTTCATGGAAATTTTCTCAAAATCGACTTTTTAGTTGTTTCTAATAGATGGGAGTGATATCTATCAGATGCTTTTAGTCCGATAGAAAAATATTGTTCTTAGCCGAAATTATCGCCGGTCAAAGAGTCAAAGGTCAGCGCTTGTGTGTAATTGTACTGTGAAAGCGATTTTCAATTGCGTGCCCTGAAAATCGAGTCTAAAAATCTATCTTCTCCTACATTTTTTGAGCAATCATCCTCAAACTTTCAGAATATGTTCTAAGGATCATTTAGAAGAGATCATACAGGCAAAATTTTGAGATAGGCCTTTAAACATGTTTTATTCGATTTTAAAATGTTGGACCTCGAAAAATCGTCAAAAAACCCCTGCCCCCTTAAACAAGGAACTGAAACCGAGGGGTTCGTTCAGGCCCCTCACAATTTGTTTCTGTCTGGTTCTAATATACCATTAAAACAAAGACTTAAATATATATACCCTAAATAATAGAATTCGTCACGTGACCAAAACAGTTTTTTGCCTGTAACTCTCCAGGAAAGTAATTTTACTTTATGTCATGGAACATGTGTTGTAATACGAAGTTTGGTGAGCGTGGCTTCTCTGTAGTGGCTCCAAAGATCTACAATCGTCTGCCTGTTACCATCTCTTCAGCTCAATCCCTGGAATCTTTTAAAACTCTTCTAAAAACGTACCTTTTTAAACTATCCCAAGATAAACTTCAATTTTGAAAATCTTGGACCTCAAAAAATCGTAAAAAACGAGGTCCAAGATTTTCAAAATTGAATAAAAAATCTTTAAAGGCCTATCTCAAAATTTTGTATGAGGATCTCTTCTAAATGGTCCCTAGAACATATCCTGAAAGTTTTAGGGTGATTGCTCAAAAAATGTGGGAGAAGATAGATTTTTAGTTTGAAGTTGGCGCGCGGCGCTACAAATAAATCATCAATTTCACCATAAGGAGTGTTATAAAGTTGTTGTACTCTATAAGTGTATATTCACCTACAAGCATAACTGCTTGGCATGATGAGGTACATCTTTGATTGGTCGAAGGTCAACACAGCATCATCACTTGGTAGTGAGGTCCCCAGGTAAGGGTTAGGGTTGGAATTAGGGTTTATGTAAAACCGTTTTGTTCGGCTGCAAAACCATATAAACCAAAGTCACATAATAATTTTTTGGGCGAGCGAATTAGTAAAAGCCAGCGCTGAGACATCTAGCGTGAACTGTCACAAACCGACATTCTCCGCTATATAAATGTCGCCCAAAATTCTGTGAAAATAGCGCTATCTGTCGCTAGATGACGCTAGATGTCGAATTTTAACTATCGGTAAAGGTCCCAAAAAGGATAGGTTTTAATAAAAAGGTTTTTTCATATTAAAAAGACATTCACGTAATAGAAACAAACAGACTACACTGAGTACACATACTGATATTACTTACGTTACTAACAGTTACTTACAGTGATGTTACTTACAGGGAATAATACTATCTGTGATGTGTTTCTTCTCTGGTTTCATCATCTACCCCGCTGCTGCTATCTTGGGCGGGTTACTAACTGCAGGAGATCAAACAGGAATCAACAGTCTGAGAGGCTTTTCAGCCGTTTATACGGCTCTCCAGGCAATTGTCATTATAGCCTGGGCTTTCTACTCCGCTACACATACGTGCTGTAACTCGGTAATATACCTTATTCTTATTACCAATTCTATTTTAAATCACCTATTTAAAAACGCGAATTAAATAGGTAATAATTACTTTAGTCTTTTGAATCTTGACACCACTTTAGGGTTAGACGGGTTCCTGCTAGTGATTATAAAGCACTCACGATCAACGATATTGTATAGAATACTTAGGTTAAACCTAAAATTATATGTAAAATAAGGTTTTTATCATTTAAAATATCAATTTCCACCTAAATTTACGACATAAACATTAAAAACATGCTAACCTTGAACAGAATGTGAAGACTCAGATCCGTCTAAACATTCAAGGACAGGGATCTGCCGTTGGGCCACAACAGGTTTAATATTTTTAACATCACTTTTTTTTTCTTAACCATATAGGTGATATGCTTCGTAGTTTAGAAACCCTATAAATTATAGTTGATATCGTTAATATACACGATCTTTTTTAAGCTTGGTTCATCCTAAATGAATGAGTATCTAGATAATATCTAGATAGTCCCACTGTAACCATAGTTACCACAGCAGGTTGTGTACGTTCAAGGTAATCCTGGAGGCCAACAACAATATATTCAACAAGGAGCACCACAATATGCTCAACAAGGAGCACCACAATATGCTCAACAAGGAGCACCACAATATGTTCAACAAGGAGCACCACAATATGCTCAACAAGGAGCACCACAATATGTTCAACAAGGACCCACCACAATATGTTCAACAAGTCCAGGTTCCAGCTCAAGTTCAGCACACTGCTCCTCCTGCAGCCACACCAGGTTAGTTTCTATAACATTTTCTATACAAGTAAGATCTGCACATGAGCATTGAGCAATTGTTGTGCTTCGTAAGATCTCTCCTAATCAATCTATTAATTAAAATAACTCGTTTTTTTTCTCATCTAATCGTGCTGAAGAACCGCTCTAATCAATAATGTGTACGTCATGTAACATCTAAATGGTATAGATATTAGTGATTTGTAGTCTGTACTGAGGTTCAGCAGTACTCCATATTGACAGTATACAGATAGTAACAATACTGCCTATTTGCATGCTCTAAGTTTGGTCAAATAGTTCCTCCATACAATCCCATGGGATGAGATACAGGTTACTACAATGCCACATAGTACACACTACATGGTACAGTAAAACCCCGATTTATTTGCAAACCCCGATTTCCCGCAAACCCCTTTTCCCCGGGGCCTTTTCCCTTTTCCCCCAATTTAGGGCCCTTAACATGCTTAATCAAAACAAAAAAAACCCCGATTTACCGGGGATGTTTTTTTCCCCCAAGTGGGGGGTTTTACGTACTACAAAATTTTATCAATTTAAAAACCCCTTAGAAGCCTTAAAAATTTCTTCACCTTAATCGCTTGTTTTTTTTTCCCCAACGGTTTTGCCCTTTTTTAAAACAAACTTTTTTTGGAAGGTTTTCAGATTCCATCCCTCCTGCCTACCCCGAAAATTTTAGCATTGTTTACAACTCGGGTGTAATTTAAAAGTGACATTTTACAATTTTAAAACACTTTAAACTGTAGCAAAGCCCTTACATTTTCTACGGGTTTTTTAGAATTCGCCTTTTTTCTCTAGTAGTTGTACAGCAATATTTAAGCGGTTTTGGGCTACTGGGGACCCCCACCAAATTTGTATTTCAACTATACAGAAGTAATCCCGAAAACACCACCCCCTGCCTGACCAGGGGATTTCCCTTTTTAAATTTCACAAAAACACGAATGCGGGTAAAAAGGGATAAACGTTTCAAAACTCTTAAATTTGGGCCCCTTAAAAAAACCGTCTTGTTAAACCCACATCCCTTTGGAGTGAGATTCTTTCTTCATGTCTATTTTTTAGAAATTTCTAATTTTAGGGGTTTTGTAAACCTTCCGGGACGTTAAAAAATTTTAAAAATATGTTTAATCCCTTTGGCTTGATTTTTCGTGCCCGCCCCCCCCAGCTTCGGTCCGTGCATGATCGCCCCACCCCTAAACACCCAAGGGTATTATGGATCATATTTAGAGTTTTTTTAAAGTTAATTTTGAAACATATCTTTTAAAGACAGTTCATATCACCAACTAACTATTGGAGTTGTTTTACGAGTTTTAACAGTTTACGAGTTTACGATTACGAGTTTTAAACGAGTTGCCCTTGCGATTTGTCTTATTATTTTCCGTAAAATTGTTTCCCCATTATCAAAACCAAATATTTCAAAGTTTTCCTATAATGTATGATGTGCATTTATTTTAAACCCGGAAATCATAAAAAAAAAACCTTTCTTGTTATTTGATCTTGGAAGAAAAATTTAAATATTTTAAAACCCTTTAAAGATCAAAATACAAACTATTTAAATGATGTAAAAAACTTTTTTTGATTTGTATCCCAACTATAATTATACTTCAAAAAGACACCTTGTTTTGAAAATTCATAAAATTTTTCCCAAAATTTAAATACTTTACTATCTAACAGTTGAAGATTTTTAATTGAAAATCTGGGTAAACTTTTAGGTAAAAATATTTATAAGCTAAATAAAACCAAATCTTTGTTTTCTAAATGGGGAAAAAAAGAAACATTGTCATCGGGTCAAAGAAACATTGTCAGTCAGGCTATAGGGCCCAGCTTTGAAAGATGTTGTGACAATGCAGAGTGGCCCCCGGGCTTGCAAACGGGAATTTGCGGTTTTTAAATCGGGTTTTAACGGTATCCAACGATCCACCTCCCCTTGTTGTTTGGTACTTAGTTTAATGTGTTACTGTAGCCCATTTATAGCAAGAATTTTAAAAACTAAAGGGGATGAAAAGGGAAAGGAAAAAAGGGAAAAAAAGAAAACGGAACAAACAATTAATTAAATTTTACAGGAGCCATTAGTTTTGAAATTTTACAAGCTTCAATAATAAAAACTACTAAAAATCTAATTAAAATGCCCAATTGGGTTTACGCTCGCCCATTTTAAAGGTCAGTCTGAACTTGGGGTTTACCCATTTGGGTCCCTTATTCACCTAAGTTTAAAATTTTTTTCCCGTTTAGCAAGTTGGGTCCCCGTGTTTCAAAAATATCAAAAGATACAGGGGAGTTCTTTAAAAAGGTTATGGCCCACTAGAATACCGAATTTCCTGAAAACGTTTTATTTTTTCCTCAGAAAACGTTTAAAACCTTTAATAAGTCTATCACGGCTATATCCTCTATAAAATTAGAATTTTGAATATCTTGTAAAGGGGGGAGGAAAAGATATCCAATCTAGTCCCAAACATTCCCATTTTAAAAGGGAATTTGGACTTGAAAAAACGGGGTTACCCAAACCCCTCGGTTGGGATGTTACTGGGGGGAAATGAAGGGGATAAAACATAAAAAATTAAAATCACATTTTTTTATCCCACTGATATTTCTAGTCCTTTGTGGAAATTTTAAATTTTTAAATCAATTTATTTTTTAAAATGATTTTATTTTAAAAACAGCCCCCTCCATCTCCAATGTTTAGGAAAAATTATCTTTAATAAATTTTATAAAAATTTAAAGGAAAAGTTAATAAAGATAAACCCGTCAACAAAATCGTTTTTATTGGATAATTCTTTCCCCTATTCCCATTTTTTTTCCCTGAAGTAAACGTTTCATATAATTAAATTCCTTTTTGCCAAAGTGAGATCACAATAGGGGAATTTTAAATTTTCCCAAACCCAAAGGATCCCCCTTGGTTTGTTTGAATACATCCCCCCCGAAGAAAACAAAAGTTTATAAATAAAAAATTTAAAAACCCCTCTTTTAGGTCATCTTGACTAAAAAGCACCCCATGAGAATAAAAGATTTTTTTGGGAAAAGGGAAACATGTTTTTCTGCCCTTTTTTAGAAATACAAATTTATCAATTACGGTTTAAAATTTTAAATTCAACAACTTCTTTAAAAAAATTTTTACTTCAAAAGTCTAATCTGGTATAAAGAGTGGGTAAAATCATATACTTGTATTTTTAAAACATCGCTATTTTTGATACCCCTTAAAGGAATTCACTTGAGGAATTATGCTCCCAAAACATGTTTATACCGCTGTTTTGAAAATTGCCTCGCAGTATTTCTTGAAGTTTTTCCCCAAAAAAGTTTCAGCAACAGTTAACGGGGGACTTTTCAGGGGTTTCGTTACGCAATTTTTTTCGTTACGCAAATTTGAATTCACAATTTTTTTAAAAACGTTTTAAATACGTTTTTCTCAAGATGTTCTATGTTACAGTTTTTTACCCATCATAAAAATAAGTGGGGGGGAGATATGATAGGCCCTCTGAAAAAACCCTTTTCAAAACTTCCCTTTTACCCAGACTGAAATACCCTTTTTTTTTATTTAGCATACCCCGTTTCCAGAAATGGCAACAACAATCTACTAAACGTTCTACGGGACAATGTTAGGAAAGCCCGGTAGAAATTTTTTACAGTGTGTATGGGGGCCCCAAAAAAAAAACCTTTAACACGGCTGTCGGTTTATGTTCAGAAAATCGAAATTTTTGGGGATTCTAATTAGATAGGATTACCCTGGTTTTTTCCTATAAGGGGCGTCCGGGGAACCTCGGATTTTATAATCCCAACGCCGGGGTCCAGTCCCCCCCGGCTACCTCCGATGTTTCCCATCACCAAAAACGGCGATAGGGGGTGTAAGTTCCGAGGTCGATAGGATTTGCTCCGGGCCCGAAGGAAATTAAAAAACCTATCGGTTTGACGCTAATCCAGCCCGGGGGATAGGATTTAACCAAATTCCCAGAGGCGTTTGGTTTTTCTCTCGGGCCCCATAGGATCTCAATCCAAAAGGATCCGAGGCAAAAAACCCAGAGGCGAAAAAAATTTAAATTTTTAGGACCGATTTAAATTTGGGGACGAAAGCATATCTAACTGTATTGTAGGCTGTAGTAGGCGGAAAATTTTTTTGCTTTCTGCTTTTCCCTTTAGGGTTTTATATCATCGTTTTCTTTAAATTGATCCCGGTTGCCTGCGGGGTACAACAACAGGGGTTGTTTTTTGGTTTAAATTTAATAGATAAATGATAAATTGAAGCTAAAAATTTTGTTCTCTATAAGAGTTAACTCTAGTTACCTTGGGAGTACTCTTCAAGTTAACTTAAGGTTTCCTTGTAGGATCTTCAAGTTAAATTAGGTTAAACCCTTTGTAATCGTTTAAGTTAACTTAAAGGATTTTTTTGGGAGTACCCTTCAAATTTAAAATTCAGGGGAAAAGTTACGGGCAAGGGTTAAAACAAGGATCTGAAACTTCTAGGGTTTTCCGTACAGACTCAACTCTGCACCGTGTCAATATGTTCTTTTTTAAAAGCAAGCCCCTTGATTTTTAATCCCGAGTTAGTAATTGGGTTTTAAAAGAGTTTCGGCGGCATTTTCGAAACTTTAGAGACGTGGGATACTGAAGGGAAAGGAAGCAGTTTAACGAGCCCTTTTTCAAACACAAGGGTATAACTTTTTGAAAAAAGGGTATATATATAAACATTTGTCATGGAGTTTTTTAGAGGGGGGTTATGGCCTCGCCGGGCTAAAGTAGTTTGGTGACCTTGCCTGTAAAGGCAAAGTTAAACAAGGATTGAAACTACTAGGTTCCGTACGACTCAACTCTGCACCCGTTTTCAATATGTTCATTAATGCAACCCCCCCGGGGTTTTTAATCCCGAGTCTAGTAATTGTTTTAAAAGAGTTCCTTTGGCATTACGAAACTCGGGGGAGAAGGGGATACTGAAGGGAAAAAGGGAAACAGTTCTAACGAGCTCTTCCCCAAACCAAAAGGGGTTTTAAATTGGGGAACCGGGTAGTATATTTAAATGAAAAAAATTTGTCCTGGAGTTTAAGGAGTTAATTTTGCCTCGCCGGGCTAAAGTATGGATGAACCTTTTCTTTACGGCAAGGTTAAAAAAGGGGTCTGAAACACTAGGGTTTCCCTACCAAAACCAACTCCCGCCCCCCGTGGGCAAAGGTTTTTTTAAATTTTCCCAAAACCTCTTGATTTTTTAAACACCGAGTCTTTAAAATTTTTTAAGAGAGTTCTCTGGCAGTTTCGAAACTCGAGGACGGGGGATAATGAAGGGAAAGGAACAGTTTAACGAGCTCTTCTCATAAAAAAGGATTTAACTTGTGAACTCGGCTAGTTTTTATATGAAACTTTTCATGGGTTGTAAGGGGGTTTTTGCATCGCCGGGGGTAAAAGGGAGTGGGACCTTGCGGACGGCAAGTTAAACAAGGATCGGAAAATACAAGGGGCCGTTTTCAGACTCAAACTGGGAAACCGTGTCAAAATTTTTTAAAAAAAATTTCCCAACCTTGGATTTTTAACCTGGAGTACTTTTTTGGGTTTAAACCCAGGATACCTTTTTAGGGCTCTTCAAGGCAACTTTAAAGGGAAAATTTTTATACTCTTCAAGTTAAGTTAAGGTTTCCTTGTTGTTTCTTCAAGTTAAGTTAGGATACCTTTTGGACTCCCTTTTAAGGTTTTAAAATTTTTGGGTTCCTTTTTTGCCCCCCTTCAAGTAAACGGGGTACCTTGTATAATCTTCAAGTTAAACTAGGGAAATTTTAAACACCTTTAAGGTTTTAATGCAGGGTACCTTGGGAGTACTCTTTAATTAAAAAGGGGATACCTTGGAGTAACCCTTCAGGGTTTAAATTTTGGTACCTTGGGAGTTTCCCTTTTAGGTTAAGTTCAGGGTACCTTGTTCTTTCAAGTTAAATCAGGATAAAACCTTGTAGTACCCCTTCAAATTAAATTCAGGATACCTTTTACACCCAAGTTAAGTTCCGGAACCTTGTGTACTCTTAAGGGGTTTAAACAGGGTTCCTTGGGAGTTTTTCAGGTTAATTCAGGATACCTTTTAGTACTCTTCCGGTTTTTTTCAAAATACCTTGTAGTAACTTTAGGTTTAATTAAAGGATACCTTTTGGGGTACTCTTCAAGTTAAATTCAGGGTACCCGGGAGTACCTTCAATTAAATCTAGGATACCTTGGTTTCTCTTTAGGTTAAGTTCAGGAAACCTTGTAGTTCCTTCAAGTTAATTCAGGATACCTTTTAGTACCTTCAAGTTTAAAATTTGGTTCCTTTTAGAAATTTCAATTAAGTTCCGGATACCTTGTAGTACTTTTTAGGTTTTTAAATTTCAGGAAAACCTTTTTAGTACTCCCCCCCTTTAGGTTAAATTAGGAACCTTGTAGTTTTCTTCAAATTAAAAACAGGGGTACCTTGTAGGGACCCCTTCCAAATTTAAATTTAGGTTTTTTTTAGTACTCTCAAGTTAAAAAATTTGGGTACCCTTTTTGTACTCTTCAGGGTTTTGTTCGGATACCTTTTAGTACCCTTTAAGTTTAAAACTGGGTTCCTTTTATTACTCTTCCAGTTAAATCTAGGTTCCTTTTAGTTTTCCCTTCCCGGTTTTAAATTCAGGGGTTCCCTTTTAGTACTCTTCCCTTAATTTTAGGATAACTTGTAGTAAAATCTTAAAGGTTTAAATTCAGGATACCGGGGAGTAATCTTTAGGGTTTAAATTCCCGGATATTTTTAGTACTCTTCCGGGTTTTGTTCAGGATACCTTGTAGTAAATCTTTAAGGTTTAAGTTCAGGGTACCTTTTTAGTACTCTTCAGGTTTTGTTCAGGGGTAACTTTTTAGTTTTCTCTTCAAGTTTAAATTCAGGGTTCCCTTTGGGATACTCTTCAGGGTTTAAATTCAGGGGTACCTTGTAGTAACCCTTTAGGTTTTAAATTTTAGGATACCTTGTATTTTCTCTTCAGGTTTTTGTTCAGGATTCCTTGTAGGACTCTTTGGGTTTAAATTCGGATACATGTTGTATCTTCAAGTTTTTAAATTCATTGGGTACCTTGTAGTACCTTCAGGTTAAGTTCAGGAACCTTGTAGTACCCTTTAAGTTTTGTTTAGGTACCTTTTTAGTAAATCTTCCCAAGGGTTTAAAACTTGGGGTACCTTGTTTTACTCTTCAGGTTTTTAAATTCAGGGTACCTTTTTAGTACTCTTTTTAAGGGAAAAATTTGGATACCTTTAGTACTCTTCAGGTTAAATTCAGGATACCTTGTAGGACCTTCATGTTTAAATTCAGGGAAAAACTTTATTTCTCTCAGGTTAAGTTCAGGGTCCTTGTAGTACTTTCAGGTTAAGGTTTTAGGGGAAACCCTTGATACTCTTCAAGGGAAGTTCGGATACCTTAGGACTCTTTTAAGTTTTTAAAACAAAGGTTTCCCTTTTAGTACCTTTAGGTTAAATTCAGGATTCCTTTTAGTAAATCGTCCCGGTTAAGTTCAGGATACCTTGTTGTACTCTTCAAAGGGTTTAATTAAAGGTTTCCTTGTAGTAATTTTTCGGGTTTTGTTCAGGATAAATTGTAGTACTCTTCAAGTTTAAATTTCGGTAACCCTTTTATTCACTTCAGGTTAAGTTCGGAACCTTTTAATACTCTTCAGGGAAGTTAAAGGTTTCCTTAGTACTCTTCAGGTTAAGTTCAGGGTACCCCCGTAGTTCTCCCGGTTAAGTTCGGATACCTTGTAAATACTCTTCAAGGTTTAATTCAGGGTAACTTTTAAATAAATCTTCAGGTTTGTTCCCGGGACCCTTTTTGTACTCTTTAGGTTAAGTTCGGGTACCTTGTAGTTCTCTTAGGTTTTTAAATTCAGGATTTCCTTTTAGTAATCTTCGGTTTAAATTCAGGATACCTTTTTAGTACCCTTCAAAGGGTTTAATTCAGGTTTTTTTTAGTTCTCCCTTTAAATTAAATGAGGGTTCCTTTTTAGTACTCTTCGGGGTTTAAATTCAGGATACCTTGTATACTCGTCAGGTTTAAAATTTAAAAAACCTTTTAAATACTCTTCATTTAAAAATTTTGGTTTCCTTTTATTTCTCTTAAGGGTTTTGTTCAGGGTACCTTGTAGTACTCTTCAGGTTAAGTTCAGGATTCCCTTTTAGACTCCAGGGGGAAATTTAGGGTTCCCTTGGGGTACTCTTCAGGTTAAGTTCAGGTTTAAATTGTAAATAAATCTTCAAGTTAAGTTCAGGGGTTCCTTGGGATTTCTTTCAGGTTTAATTTTTGGATACCCCTTTAGGACCTTTAGGGGTTTAAATTTAAGGGTTTCCTTGGGGTACTCCCTTTGGGTTTAATTAAGGGTAACCCTTTTAGATTTCAGGTTAAGTTTTTGGATCCCTTTTAGTAACTCTGGTTTAATTCAGGGTACCTTTTTAAATACTCTTTAGGTTTAATTAAAGGGTTTCCTTTTTAGTACTTTCGGTTAAGTTCCCGGATAACTTGTGTAAAATTTCAAGTTAAGTTCAGGATACCTTGGTAGTAAATCTTCAGGTTAAGTTCAGGGATTCCTTGAAAAACTCTTCAGGTTAAGTTCAGGATACCTTTTTGTACTCTTCAGGTTTAAGTTCAGGATACCTTGGAGGACTCTTCAGGGTTTTGTTCGGATACCTTGTAGTACTCTTTAGGGGGGAATTTTAGGAATTTTTTAGTACCTTCAGGGTTTAATTCAGGATTTCCCTTTTAGGACTCTTCAGGTTAAGTTCAGGGAAAATTTAGTACTCTTGGGGGAAAAATTTAGGGTACCTTTTAGTAATCTTCAGGTTTAAATTCAGGATACCTTTTAGTACTCTTAAAAGGAAGGTTTAAGGGTACCTTGTAGTTTTCTCTTCAAGTTAAGTTTAGGGTTTCCCTTTTGTAAATTTTAAGTTAAGTTCCGGATACCTTTAAACACTCTTTTAAGTTAAGTTCAGGATACCTTTTTGTACCTTCAGGTTAACTTCAGGTTTCCTTGTTGTACCCTTAAAGGTTTTTTTTCAGGATACCTTGTAGTACTCTTTTAGGTTAAGGTCAGGATACCTTGGGAGTTCTCTTCAGGTTAAAATTCAGGTACCTTGTTTTACTTTCAGGTTTTAAATTCAGGGTACCTTTAAATACCTTCAGGTTAAGGTTTAGGTTTCCTTGTAGTTTTCTTTTTGGGTTTAAATTCAGGATAACCCTTTTAGTACTCTTCAGGTTTTAATTCGGTACTTTTAGTACTCTTCAGGTTTTAAATTCAGGGAAATTCTTGTAGTAAATCTTTAAAATTAAATTTGGGGAAAATTTAGTACTCTTCAGGTTTTTAATTCGGATACCTTTTTGTACTCTTAAGGGTTAAATTTTAGGGTACCTTGTAGTTAGCTTTTTTTTGGGTTTAAATTCGGGTACCTTTAGTACTCCCTTCAGGTTTAAATTCAATTCCTTGTGTACCTTCAGGTTTTGTTCAGGAACTTTGGATCCTCGGGTTTAAATTCGGAACCTTGTTGTACTTTCAGGTTAAGTTCAGGATACCTTGTTGTACTCTTCAGGGTAGTTTTTGGTTTCCTTTTTATACTCTTCGGGTTTTTTTCAGGATACCTTGGAGTATCTTCAGGTTAAGTTCGGATACCTTGTAGAAATCTTCAAGTTAATTCAGGGTACCTTTTAGTTCTCTTCAAGTTAAGTTTAGGATTCCTTGTAGCACCTTCAAGTTTTAATTAAGGGTACCTTGTGTTTCTCTTTAGGGTTTAAATTAAAGGTTTCCTTTTAGACTCCCCGGGTTTAAATTTTGGATACCTTGTTTGTATCTTCAAGGTTAATTTAGGAAAACCTTGTAGTACCTTTAGGTTAAATTCAGGGTACCTTGTGTTTTTCTTTTTCAAGTTAAATCTAGGGGAAACCCTTTTAGTTTTTCCCCCTTAAAGGTTTAAATTCAGGATACCTTGTTTTTTACTCTTCAGGTTTTAATTCAGGATCCTTTTAGACTCTTCAAGGTTTAAATTAGGATACCTTGTAGTACTCTTCAGGTTAATTCAGGTTCCTTTTTTAGTTTCTCTTCAGGGAAGTTCAGGGTACCTTTTAGTACCTTCAAAGGGGAAATTCAGGATAAACCCTTTTATTTTCTCTTCAGGGTTTAAATTCAGGATACCTTGAAATACTCTTTGGTTAAGTTCAGGGTAACTTTTAGTACTCTTCAATTTAAGTTTTGGATACCTTTTTAGTACTTTCAGGTTAAGTTCAAAGGGTTCCTTGGAGTAAATCTTCAAAATTAACTTCGGGTACCTTTTTAGTTTCTCCTTTAGGTTAAAATTTAGGGTACCCTGTAGTACTCTTAAAGGGTTTAAATTCAGGGGTACCTTGGGAGTAAACCCCAGGTTAAGTTCGGAAAACCTTGAAATACTCTTCAAAAGGGTTTTTTTCCAGGGTACCCTTTTAGGACTTTTTCAGGTTAAGTTCAGGATACCTTTTATACTCCTATTTTAAATTCCCCCCGGGTAACTTGTAGTACTCTTCAAGTTAAATTTAAAATACCTTGTTGTACTCTTCAGGTTAAGTTCAGGATACCTTGGGATACTCTTCAGGTTTTAAATTCAGGGTACCTTTTTAGTCCCCTTCAGGTTAAATTCAGGGTACCTTTTTAGTACTTTCAAATTAACTTTTGGGGGAAACCCTTTTAGTACTCTTCAGGTTAAGGGCAGGGTTTTTTTTAAAATACTCTTTGGGTTTTTTTCGGGTACCTTGTAGTACTCTTCAGGTTAAGTTTTAGGGGAAACCCGGGATACTCTTCAGGGTTTAAATTCAGGGATACCTTTGTAGTATCTTCAGGTTAAGGGTTTTGGATACCTTGTTGTACTCTTCAAGTTAAAAACTAGGATACCTTGTTTTTTTCCCTTCATGTTTAAATTCAGAAAACCTTTTTAGTACTCTTCAAATTTTAAATTTAGGATACCTTTTTACCTTCAGGTTAAATATAGGATACCCCTTTTAGTACCTTCAAGTTAAATCTAGGATTTCCTTGTAGTACCCCTTTAAGTTTAAAACTAGGATACTTTTCAGTACTCCTTTAAGTTAAATCAGGGTACCTTTTAGTACCTTCAAAAATTTAAAACTAGGATCCTTGTAGCACCTTTAAATTTTGTTCAGGGTACCTTTTAGTAATCTTCAAGTTAAAAACTAGGATACCCCTTTTAGTACTCTTCGGTTAAGTTCAGGATACCCTTGTAGTAAATCTTCGGTTAATTTTTAAAGGGTTTCCTTTAGGTACTCTTTTTGGGTTTAAATTCAGGGAATTTGTTTACTCCCCCAAGTTAATTCAGGATTTCTTGGTTTCTCTTCAAGGTTTAATTTAGGGTACCTTTTAGTACCTTTAAATTTTAAATTCAGAATACCTTTTAAAACTCTTTTAAGGGTTAAATTTTAGGAAAACCTTTTAGTACTCTTAAGGTTTAAAACTAGGATACCTTTTTAGTCCCCCTTCAAGTTAAATCTAGGATAAACCCTTTTAGTTTCTCTTCAAGTTTAAAAACCCAGGATTCATTGCCAAATACTCTTCAAGTTAAATCTAGGATACCTTGTACAACCCTTTAAAATTAAATCTAGGATAACCTTGTAGTACTCTTAGGTTAAGTTTAGGATACCTGTAGTAAATCTTCAAGTTAAATCCCAGGGTACCCTTTTTAGTTCTCTTCAGGTGAAGTTAGGATAAACCCTTTTAGTACTCTTCAAGTTTAAAACTAGGATACCTTTTTAGTACTCTTTTAAGTTTTAAAAATAGGTACCCCTTTTTTTCAAAATAAAATCCCCCCCAAAATAAATCTAGGGTACCTTGTAGCACTCTTCAAGGTTTAAAACCATGGATACCTTGTAAATACTCTTCGGTTAAGTTCAGGATTAAAAACCTTGTAGGGACTCTTCAAATTAAATTAGGTTTCCTTTTTTTCCCCTTCAGGTTAAGTTCAGGTTAAAATTGTAGTACTCTTCAAATTAAATCTAGGGTACCTTTTAGTAAATCTTCAAGTTAAAAATTCAGGATTTAACCTTGTAGTACTTTTTGGGGGTTTAAATCTAGAAAAAAACTTGTAGGACTCTTTAAGTCAACTTTGGTACCTTTTAAGTACTTTTTTTGGGGAAATCTAGGATAAATTTGTTTGTTCCCTTCAAGTTAACTTTATGATACCTTTTAGTAATCTTTTAAGGGGAACTTAAGGGTATATTCTAATCAATTTTTAGCAGGAAAGCAGGGGTTTTAGGAATGATTTTCTTTATGGGGGGGCAAATTTTAAATATTTTTTTGGGGCCCTTTGCCCCCCAAAAAACCTGAATTTTTAGGGTAAGGACATAAAAAAAATTTTCCCCCCCTGTGCGGTTTTTTCGCGATTTTTCAGATCCTGGCCTCACGACAAATCGCGATTTTTTCAGTTCTCCGCATCAAATGCGCATTTTCCTTTAAATCTGAGGACCAAATTCGCGTATTTTCCTATAAATCTGTGGGCCAAATATCACGTTTTCTATAATTAGTATATGAAACCAATCAGTATTACATCCACAACCTTCCGAATGTAGGTACGGACTTCAAAAAACCGAAAAATATATTTTCGGCTCAGAATGATCAGGGTAGCATGAAACATGAACAAAAGTAATTTCCAGAAAAACTTTGAAAAATGTTGACATAGAAAATTTTCGGTACTAGTCATTCTCTAAACGTACCTCTGAAAGCAGAGCTCCCGCTTCCGAGCTTGTATTGCGAAGGGGAGGCCTGCCTTCCCGAGATCGCATCCCAAAGGGAACCCTAGACTCCAAAATCGTATATCGAAGGGTAGGTGCGGACTTCGAAAACCGAAAAAAATATTTTCGGCTCAGAATGATCAGGGTAGCATGAAACATGAACAAAAGTAGTTTCCGAGAAAACTTTTAAAAATTTTGACTTAGAAAATTTTCGGTCCGAGTCATTCATGATACGTAACTCTGAGTCTGAAAGCAGAGCTCCCGCTTCCGAGCTCGTATTACGAAGGGGAGGCCTGCCTTCCGAGATCGCATCACAAAGGGGAACCCTCGAGTCCAAAAATCGTTATCGAAGGGTAGGTGCGGGACTTCGCAAACCGAAAAAAATATTTTCGGCTCAGAATGAGCAGGGTAGCATGAAACATGAACAAAAGTAGTTTCCAGAAAAAACTTTGAAAAATTTGAAATTTTTCGGTCCGAGTCTTCTCGATACGTACCTCTGAAAGCAGAGCTCCCACTACCGAGCTCGTATTGCGAAGGGGAGGCCTGCCTTCCGAGATCGCATTACAAAGGTGAACCCTCGAGTCCAAAATCGTATATCGAACTTCGAAAACCGAAAAAAATATTTTTGGCTCATAATGATCAGGGTAGCATGAAACATGAACATAATCAGTTTTCAAGAAAACTTTGAAAATTTTTGACTTAGAAAAATTTGGACTTAAAAAAATGTTGGCTTTAAAATTTTCGGGGAAAAAAAATTTGTCCCAAAAATTTTTAGAAGCCAAAATTAAAAAGTTGGCCCTTTTTGGCCCCTTGTCCAGATTTCATGGGGGGCGTTACTGGGCCGCGCTCAGCCTGTCATTCCGCCAAATCTATATTCGGGCTGAGTGATTTACGATCCTCCATCGCCTCAGAAAACAATGGCAGTACGCTCATTGGAAGTTGATGTGCGCGTGACCAGCATTCACGTGATCATTTAGAACCAATTGGGGCCTCAGAAAAGACACGTGCACGCAAACTGCCAATTGGAGAAAAGTAACGTATTAGCTAGAGGAGCCGCGCGATGAGTTAGATTGTAAAATTTGATTATTGGATTGTAAAATCGAGCGATATGAGTGTCATCAGTGATGTGCTGCTCACTGCACCTCGTGTTATCACACTGCACAGTTACATCGGTACCTCTTCATGTTTATGTTGTTCCTGTAGTTAAAATATATTTTGATGACCTTTTCTTGCTCGTACGACATTTTTTAAAAATCGTCCAGTTGTCTACACTTGTTTATATTTAGCTGCCCGACATTTACTTCGTTTTTAAAGACCCTAGCGAAAGATGTTAGCTTTACTTAATATCAAAGTAACATGGTCCTGTCATGACTACCACTCTGATGAGGGATGGTTTAGTTTGTCAATCAGTTTGCAGTTATATCTGAAGATTTTCTTTTATATACTCATGCTATGCATTTGAATTAAATTTCCGAACTAAGGTCGTGTTACTTAAATCCAAATCAGAGGTTCAGGGGTACTAGAAGGACAAAATATGTCAGATTGATGTTGACCATTATACTGTCTGTTGTTATAGTTTTTATTTCTTTCGGACTGCCTGTTCGGGCCCGGCTACTTTTTGTCGTTTTCAAAGAAGGCATGTGATCGAAAGAAATCTCTTAGATGTGATCTATAGATAGATAGATCTATAGATGCCCTGCACCTTTTTCCTTGACAGTTAGTGTCAAAATTCTGAATTGGATCGTAGAAAAACACTTTAATGTCTGATATTCATACTGTACAATCTTTGATGATGGATTAAGATATTTAATCCTAGTTATTACTTATTTAATAGATTGCATTGTGATGGAAATCATGTGTTCTCGTACTCTATATTAGTCACTTTGTCCCTTAATCCTAGATGTTGTAAAATATTCTTAGTTTGTTTTAACATTTTTGCAAGAATAGATTAGTCTCCCTGAATTGAAATCGGGAGTTAATCTATATTATCATTATCCTTTATTGTGAAATGCTTTGAGAGCGTCATAATTTGTTGTGTCTGATCTCACATATCAGTAGTGTGGATCAAACCAAACGTTTGATTTGTTTCTGTTAGTATCTGTGCTTTGTTTAACCACAGGATACTTTTTTTCCCAAATTTTACAGTCATCCCCCAGACAATTAACATTCTATATTATGTATCTTTTACAGAGTATTGTATAGCTCATCTAAATGGGCTTGTGTAAAAACCCAAATTTAATAAATAACATTTTCTAATTGATGTATAGCCAAGACGAGTTCGTTGGTGTTCTCATTGGTAATTTCATCTTAAATTCCTGTTTAATTCCTGTTTAATTCCTGTTTAATTCCTCTTTAATTCCTCTTTAATTCCTCTTTAATTCCTCTTTAATTCCTCTTTAATCCGTGTGTTATTGTCTAATGTCTCTTGACCCCACCTTAAAGAAAACACCGGTTACTGCTAGTGTTAGTAATTTCACACAATGGGAGTCAAGAGGCTTATTTCATCAACCATCTAGTCTGTTAGCACTTGTTTTGGTCAACGGAACAACCCAAGTGAAATATGATTCTTTGTTTCTGTTATCAGTGCTTGCTTTTTACCTGAGGACCCCAGGCTATTATGTTCATTAATAGAGATTAGGCGGAATGACAGGCTGAGCGCGGCCCAGTTAGTGCGATTCTTTCAATTTTGCCTAGGTCTACTTCCATATCAGTTCAGATCGCCTTTGTGTGTTGTGCCACTTGTGCCGTTCTTTTATGATATTCAACGATCACTCTGTGGTCTATAGTTCATAATTCGTTCTTTATCTTCCGTCTGCCAATCAAATATTTTTGTAGTTTGTACAGTGTTGGTGGACAAGTTTTTAGCGTAGGTGTAAAATGATTTGAACGTTCAATATATCTGTTATTGCATCCGGATCACGTATACTTTCAACTTTTACTTTTATGACGAAGCACTTGTAGTGAAGGTTTTGATCTCATGAGTCAACTATACCATAAACAGGTCCTTCTAAGATAATTAGTTAAAATATAGCTACACTCATTTGTACTGGTTCCGGCGATCTCGTGTGTTTTAAGTTTCAAATCCCCGTGTTCTGTTCTCAGGAAGCTGCAGTTAAATCTTTTGTCTCGGAATTTAATAAAACTTCATCATCTTTCAGTCGTACAATCCACAATATATTGCGATAGTGATACTGACTCTGAGATATATGCTGAGAGCTCGCATTATTTCTTACTATCTAGTACCTGATTATATATTGATATTTACCTGGGATGGACAGGCGTTTGTGATCACTGACACAATTATATCGTGTAATATCAAACTTTAGAAATCCTTGTATATCCCCTTGCCTGTTCTTTGTCACAAATTTTAGGCAAACAACTGTTTAATCCAAATTATTGTTTCGAATTCGAATTTGCCACTCTTGCAACTCCTGTAACTCATAAATTTAATGAGGGACAACCTGCCAATTTATCAATATCGATAAAAAATATAACATTTGTTTGCTCGCATTATTTCTTTAAGTTCTTTATCTTACTATCTCATGCCTGATTATAGACTTTGCCACTAATAGTCCTGTTTTTTACACCTGTTGTTTTTGTACGGCACCACCGTAAAGTTTTCCACCGTAGAGTCTTACGCCATAGATTCCAGACCCACTTACATTCACCGTGTAGATCTCCTGTAAGACTAAGACTAAGAGTAAAGAACATTTTAAACTCTGTTACCATTGAGACAGTTTCAAGTAGACGAGTCACCGTGTAAATAAACCGTACTATTATAGCTGATCATTGGCTGTTTATGACATAGAATACTATTCACCGACGTTTTTAGCAAACTTCGGTAAAATCATTAACCATTGCAAAACCCACCCTAACCGCTGCCGCTCTTCTTCCCTCGTTGCTATGGCAAACAGACCCCTGACCCAGGAAGAAGGTGAGGGATATCGTTTACTGGCGTGCACATTACTTCATTTATTTAGTGGTCCATCGTTGTTCTTTGTTGTAGCGCAGCCCTGGCTGCTTGGCTGATCGTCTAGGGGTCTAGGTGTTTGCTAATTTATTTAATCCCCTTATTAGCTAATGTTTCGTCATGAGTTTGTTATACGAGCTGGACGGCTACATTAGAGTGGGGAGGGAAATCCCCTCGAATTAAAGGTCTCGAGAGTATTATGGAAATAAGTGCACTCAGATTCATAGATTTGACCAAAACACAAGCTGGTCTACAAAATGATTCTACATGAAACGACACTCAAGAGTGAGCCGATGAACCTCTAAAATATCTCTGTTGTGACCTGAGTACAAAGTAAATGGCCCTGTCCCAAATGCTCCACTACACGGATATTTCACGAGTATTTGACGATTCATAACTATGAACCCATTAACTCACTAGTTCATGTGGAGAATTAAACGGGAGTAAACTTGGAATCATTAGATCTACAGAACAACTAATAGGCTTTTAATTTCGAGGTTTGCCAAAAATCAATAGTGAAAGGAAACCAAACCGGTCCATACCGGGATAATCTGTCCCGACCACGTTCAAAATCCAATTCCCAGGATGCAACTTTCACGTGATACAAAAAATAGCTGAGACTGCAACTGTCAACGAGCTTATAGACGGCTGGGTCGAAACAGAAAACAAAAAACCTTAGTTTTTGATACCATTTCACGGCATGTTTTAGTATTTTCACTCACGAAAACGGCCGTTTCGCCCGCAGTTCGATGACAGTCCAGCTGTTTCCCAGGCAAACTAGTAGGCGAGGACATTTTAATCAATTTACAGTATGGCAGTAATACTAAGGTATCTTTAAAATATTTTAGTCTACGAAAAATGTCTGTAATCTAAGATAAATATTTAATTTCCCGATCAATTTTTTAAGAATTTAAGACTTATATTTCACTGACCCTACATTGTTAACAGTAAACTATTAGTCGATAAAACCCGCTATAGTGAATCAGAGACGCCAGATCTCATTGCCCTCTGGTTTATAAGAATACCTGATACAGATATAATAATATATTTTCAAATATCTGCACAGTGTTTGGTGATCAAACACCTCTTTCGAGGATTTTGCCATCACTTTTAGTTTTTTCGACTTATGGTACGGTAACTTTGTTCAAATCACTCACTTCCCCGCCTGTTTACGAAGGGCCGTTTTTTGCTTTGTTTAATCAAAAAATGGTTTAATTTGTATCATTATGACTCTAACACCCCTATAACTACTGATGAATGTTTATTATTATTGACAATATATGTAGGGTGAATGGTTGCCGAGCGTGCTAAATCACTCTACAGTCAACCCTTCAAGATTTTTCTAAAAAGCCCCCCGACAGTTGGAAACGCTGATTCCGAATCACCCCTCATGACATTAAAATGCTCCCCTGGCGAGATATTGGCGAAATAGCTGTCTTGATCACGTGATATGTCCATTATATAATGAAATTGTTCAAATATCTCGTTCTAAAGGTTAGGGTTTTGGCATATGCTTTTGTTAGAGATTGGGTTGGATTAGGGTTGGAATCAGATTATAGGGTTATCATGGCCACCTAGAGAACAGGTTTCAAAAGTCACGTGAGTTCGAGTGTAGAGTGATTAATCATCATCCAATGATTTCAGCCATCTACATATTATTTGGAGATCCCCAGGGTGCCTGTATCCATCTAAACGATGGTACCGGTTACCGGTACTCTTATAGGGTGTGAGACTCAACGACGTAAGACTCTACGGCGGCGCAGTAGAGACTAGGACTTCTACGGCGGGAAATATTTGTTTCATATTTTCGATCAAAATAGATAGAATTCCATAACAAATTAGGGTGCCCATGGTTACAGGAAAATGTTTCTTGAAAGTAAGTTTTTATCCATAAAGAAATTTTTATCTTGACCTAGTACAGCGATAAAAAGAAACACTGATTTGAAAAATATCAGGGGGTTGAATTATCTGAAACGATAGTTATATTACTATACATTATGGGTTTTCCGGGTCGTTAATACCCATTTTAAGACCCCATAACACGCACAATCATGGCAAGTGCTCAGGTTTTTAATCAGTGGCCCGCCTTTTCTAATCTCTATTCTTGTTGTTTAAAAGGTTTAGGAAAAAACAAATTTAAAATTTGCTGACCTTGTTTTTCCCCTTCCAAAAGATACACAGACCATGGGCCAGCCGTCGCCAAATACTGTAAATTAATAAAAGGAATAAGGGTTTTTACTTCTTAGTTGAATAAACAGCTCCTCTACCACGGTACATGTTTGTTCAACCGCTCCCATTTGACATTCACATTCCACTATAATTAGCTTACTGTAAGAATAATTTTCAAATTGTGGTAGCTGGCACGTGCGCGCGGCTCATCATTAACCATTGCTAAACCCACCCTAACCGCTGCGCTCTTCTTCCCTCGTGCCTATGGCAACAGACCCCTGACTCAGGAAGAAGGTGAGGGATATCGTATACTGGCGTGCACTTACTTCATTTATTAGTGGTCCTTCGTTGTTCTTTTTTATCAGTAACTATTAGTCGCAAACCGCTATAGAGAATCAAGAGACGCCAGATCTCATTGCCCTCTGGTTTATAAGAATACCTGATACAGATAATAATAATATATTTTCCTAATATCTGCACAGTGTTTGGTGATCAAACACCTCTTTCGAGGATTTGCCATCACTTTTAGTTTTCGACTTATGGTACGGTAACTTTGTTCAAATCACTCACTTCCCCGCCTGTTTACGAAGGGCCGTTTTTTTTGCTTTGTTTAATCAAAAAATGGTTTAATTTGTATCATTATGATCTCTAACACCCTATAACTACTGATGAATGTTTATTATTATTGACAATATATGTAGGGTGAATGGTTGCCGAGGCGTGCTAAATCACTCTACAGTCAAACCTTCAAGATTTTTCTAAAAAGCCCCCCCGACAGTTGGAACGCTGATTCCGAATCACCCCTCATGACATTAAAATGCTCCCCTGGCGAGATATTGACGAATAGCTGTCTTGATCACGTGATATGTCCATTATATAAGGAAATTGGTCAAATATCTCGCTCTAAAGGGTTAGGGTTTTGGCATATGCTTTTGTTAGAGATTGGGTTGGATTAGGGTTGGAATCAGATTATAGGGTTATTCATGGCCACCTAGAGAACAGGTTTCAAAAGTCACGTGACAGTCGAGTGTAGAGTGATTAATCATCATCCAATGATTTCAGCATCTACATATTATTTGGAGATCCCAGGGTGCCTGTATCCATCTAAACGATGGGTACCGGTTACCGGTACTCTTATAGGGTGTGAGACTCAACGACGTAAGACTCTACGGCGGCGCAGTAGAGACTAGGACTCTACGGCGGGAAATATTTGTTTCATATTTTCGACACAATAGATAGAATTCCATATCAAATTAGGGTGCCCATGGTTACAGGAAATGTTCTTCGAAAGTAAGCTTTTATCTCATCAAGAAATATTTATCTTGACCTATGATACAGCCGATGAAATGAAACACTGATTTGAACACATAGCGGGTTTGAACTTATTCTGAAAACGATAGTCATACTGTACTATACATTATAGATATTCCTGGGTCGTTATTATCATGCAAACTTTCAAATGTAAACAGCGAGTGCATTTAAGAGTGTCTCAAGCCGTAGAGTCCGGACGCCGAAATGAATTGTTTTGAATAAGTTCAAGCAAATTCAGCCAAAATCTGTGTTGTTATTTCTTTGACTCCAGAAACTTCCTAAAGTAAACCATGAGTATATTTATTTGACCTTTTAAAGCAACTTATGGTCTGAACAGAGCCTGAAGGGTACCTTAGCAACGCCACAGCAACACCATTGTAACGCCATAGTGGTCCCCTAGCAACATCGTAGCAATTCTTAGAAAACAAAGCTAAAAGACAGGAAGCTGCTGTAATATACCTGACAATGATAATTCTATTTGTAGCACACCTTGACACACGTTGCTGCACTTCTAAAAATTGTCTGCATGAGTTCTTAATAATTCTTATTAGTTCTTCCTAATGAGACAGACTTCCTATCGTATCTATACAAAGCCGTGTTTAGCCGGACAAGTATAAACGTCATAATATGCTAAAGTAAATCAATGCTGACAGATCCAGACGCGATGATACATACAAAACTACTTAGATTGCTTAAAGATGACTCGTTTCCATGCATACGGGCAATGTAATTTGAGGTCTGTGGCTGAACCCATTCACTCTACCTATATTTTCAATAGTAATCTATGTTACTAGTAACAATAGGGTGGATGGATTAAAATCATGCAAATTAAGCCATTTTTTTAGTAAAAAGCAGTGAAAGTGAAATATCATGACAGTTTTCAGTAATTGTTCCTCACCGGCAAGTGTGGATCCGACCAGCTCCTTGACAGAGGACCGGATTTACGTACAACCAACGAAAGGTTGTTTTTAAAACTTGGTTTTGATTCGTCGCATCATCCCATGGAAGCAATTGATCTAGATTGGGCGGAACTGTCGGCAGAACTGTCAGTAGTTACATATAATGAGATTTTAGTGACGATGTAGTTTATTATACGATCGTCACTAAAATCTATCTTTGGATTGACCGCTGATTTTGGCAGCCAGCTGAATTGCAAAACCTTTTACTCTTTAACATATCATAACCTCAACTAAAATACTTACTTGTCTGTCTTTTCGGCTATATTTATGAAATTATATCAATATCTATCGTAACTGTGTTACTTCAACTTGCGCGTAACCATGGCAATTGGTTACGTGGTGTGTTACTCTGATTATGGCTCATCATGTTTGTTATTAATGCTGCTTATTTCGTTTTTAATGTTTTCAAAACTTTGTTTAACCCTTTCCCTATCATTTTAGCTAAGTTCTATCTCTCCCAGCTCCCTCGTCGAGATACTTATTTTTGTCAACTGTGACGGGCCCGCTCAAGGTAAAATATTCACTATCACAATATTAAGTTTGCTATAAAATTTGCAGATCAGCTTGCGAGAGCCACAAACAGTGTTTTTAATGAAATATGTCTATAACTTGGGAGTAAAAGGCCACTGAAATTTCGTATCGTCTAACCTGAACAAGCGATCAGTTTGGAAAGAAAAACCGTTTGATTCATTCTGTCTTCTGATTGGCTGAAAACTGTATACTACTTTTTTTATCTTTTTACAACCCCCCATTTACAGATGGCCGCGGTGAGAGCAGTAAAGACAGAAGCTGAAGAGGACGATATAGAAGCAGGAGGGTCATTACGTATGGAATAAGTGAATCTGACGATGAGAAAAAAAGCTGCTGAAGTTTTTGGTGAGATAAACGAGAAACCTGTCGTACGTGCGATTACTCGATAGTCGATAAGTTACCAAACTTTTCTGGCTTGATTAGACGATATTTTCTGACAATCTTGGATATTATTACAGCCTAGCTGTTATACTTTTAGTTTAATACCATCCTCTAACCCCTCCGGCCTCCATACTCGATATTATGTTATTATTTGTAAAATTAGTGATATCCCAGGTTTAAAGCTAATGGTATGGTAGTTTTGCTTTTGGTATTTGAGACGGACTTTGGGAACTAAAACTTTCTTTGAAAACCCCTCTAAACAGGTAAAACTGCATAGTTAGTGTGTCACTCAAACATTGGGGGGGGGGGGGGGGGGGGGGGGGCAACCATATTAAAGTATATTAAAATATAGGATTTTTTCCGATTTTGACCCGGATATCTCCTTGGAGGCCTACATCAACAATTTTTGCCGGCACAATAAGCTTGAAATGCAATTCTTAATCGATTCCAAAAGTTCTTGCAAAACTATTGAAAACTGATAGAGTTATTTCAATTTTAATAAAGTCATAATTTTGGCTAGTATTCCGAACCGAGATAATATTATGTGCAATTTTCCCAATTTTTTTCATAGAGGTCTTTTTACTTAGTAATCACTATATTCAACAAACACTGAGGTATATCTTTCACATAGAGTTAGTCTCATTAAAAAATATTGAAGTTTGATCGAATTTAGGGCAAAAGCAAATTTGGGCAAAATCGTATGCCCAAATGTGGGCATATTTTTTAAAGCTCATAACTCAGCCAATTTTTGACCAATTTGGATGTAAATCCATGTACTAGTCCTAAAACAGGCTTATCTTGCGAATCTAAGCGAAAAATATAGTTCATCATGTAAATCTTAACGAAGAATATAAATATTCTAATTTTTTCCGATTTTGACCCGGGATATACTTTATATTGCTGACCTTGTATTGTCCTTCCAAAAGATACACAGCACCATCGGCCAGCCAGTCGCCAAATACTATAATATTAATAAAACGGAATAATGGCATATTATCTTCTTAGATGACACTTAATACAGCTCCTCCGTACACACGGCTACACTCAGCTCTGTTCACACCGCTCCCATTGACATTACACATTCCACTGTAATTAGTGTTATTGTAAGAATAAGTTTCAAATGTGTGGTAGCTGGCACGTGTGCGCGGCTCTAGTCATGCCATAATTTTATAGTCACGCACAAATTCATTCATAAAATGTATCCGAAAGTTTTAATAAACCACACTCACTTCAGCATATATTTCTATATTTTACCGCGCTCTCGGGCGTGCCGATCAGCCGATGGGGCAGGGCGGGGGTTTCAAATCATCAAATGATTTAGATTACGCTAGTGTTATTATGACACATAACAATAGCTATACTATCTGTAAAATTGATAACGTAGTGGGGGTGGGGAGGTGTAAGAATTGGCCAATAGTGATAACCTAATTACGTAATATGTGAACTGTCCCTAAATCATTCGACACAATACCGTGTCAATAACTATTATTTAAGTACGTTACGTGAATTGTCGCGTACAGACGGTAAAGTGATCGACCCCAGCAGGTGACCGGGAATCCCGGTACCGGGATTGGCAATTTTGAGCTATCCCGGTCCCGGTCCCGGTCAACGGGTCAAGTCACATTTTTCATCCCGGTCGCGGTCCCGGTCCGGGGGTGATGCAACGTCAATTAATGTCAGTATTCCATAAAACCCCAAACTGACATTGACATTAATTGACATTAATTGACATTAATTGACATTAATTGACATTAATTTGTCTTGAAATTTGAGATTATCATTATTCGATAGATATTCACGTCTATGTAAGTTAGACCGGTTCAAAAAAAAAACAAAATGTCCTTGAATAATTATGATTATGTTCTTATCTGTTGATCCTGAGGTTCAAAGACCACCAAAAAAAATTTAGCTTCCAACTCTTCCATCTTCGGTCCCCACCGGCCACGCCCATATTTTATTGGTATCTTATACAGGTAAAATATCTAGAATCGGCTTTTTTAGCATGAAGGAGTAATGTTAGCTGTTTAAGATTCGTTATTCAAATATAAATGTCATGAAGGCATTTCGTTAATGTGGGTTTTAAGTTCTGATGATGTTGAGAACCACGCCCTTGGATGGCCACGCCCATTTAAGAAAATTAAATTTCGGAAAACCGTTTTATTTTAGTTTTATTGTTTAATGATCTGAATTTTTCACATTTCACATTTCCATATGTAAAAGTAGTGAATAAATTGATGATATAAACGTTCTAAAGTGCTAAAAATATGGTAGAACTACATAATCTCTGGTCGAAAAATAATCGTTGTCAATTAATGTCAGTATTCCAAATTTTGCCAAACTGACATTGACATTAATTGACATTAATTGACATTAATTGACATTAATTGACATTAATTGACGTTGCAATCACCCCCCACCCGGTCCCGGTCAATGCTGATTTATGATCCCGGTCCCGGTCCCGTCCCGGTTAATTCAGGATTCTTGGTCCCGGTCCCGGTCCGGTCAAGCACTCAAATTTGCCGGGATTTTGACCGGGATCTTTCACATAATTCATTCACTGTGATTTATAAGTTTTTACTTTCATTCATTGTGAATTTCATCTTTAAACAACCTCTGAGCCAAATAACACAATGTTTAAAATTGCCTAAACAAGTTTAGGTAACTAATATCGTTACATAACTCATAAGTGCAAACTAACATCAAGTTTTCAACTCGGGCTACGCCCAATTGTCAATTGGAATTGGAGAATGAAACTGTTGAATAATTTGAGGGATCATTGATTGAGGAGTGAGGAATGAGGGTGAACTTGAGTAATCAGTACATGAACATTATTGGTGTAGTACATTAGGCCCATGCCCCATATTGACGGTTTTTTAAAAGTTTTTTCTAATTTAATATTCTAGTTATTACTTATTCAAATTGTTCAATTATAATGTAAATGAAAGTTGCAGCTTTCAATATGAGAATACAGTTTTGGTCCCGGTCATCCCGGTCATCCCGGTAAAATTGGATTGTTGGTCCCGGTCCCGGTCCCGGTAAGATAGAAATCCCAGAAATTATTGGTCCCGGTCACGGTAAATTGATAATCTCAGTCCCGGTCAAGTCACATTTTGTATCCCGGTCCCGGTCCCGGTCCCGGTCAGGCCTAAAATCATGTCCCGGTCACCTCCTGATCGACCCTTTAGACTTAGTTACGCTACCACCTCTATCACCCCTTCAATCGCTCACCCCTACTAAGAGAAAGAAAAACTTCGCCGGTTGAAGACGGTAGTTGATATTTGGGTTACAATGTTTTATTTTTTCTTCACTTACTGGTAATTTCCGTCAAAAATTTAAAAAGAATGTTCACTGTTAAGGACACAGTTTATTTTACATCCCAAACGTGTTGGGAATTTTCAAGATACCACATTCCATATGACACGTAACATGGATCATTCAACGTCAATTAATACAGCCACGCACTTATCCCATGAATTTGTGTTTATGTTTGTTTGTATATTACATAACCACTTTATATTACGTAATCAATCACTTTTCCGACAATTTGTACCCATGCAACTCATCCCACGTAACTGGAATATTATAAGACTTAGCTTATAAATTCTAAATAGATTTCTAAACGCACACCTATTTTTCAGGAGCTGATCTACAATAATGAAAGATGATCTATTTCTGGCCAGAAATTTGCGGAGTTCAATCGTCTTGATATCAGTCTTGGCTGCAGTTGTATCTCTAAAAATCAGGTATACATTATTTTAAAATAAAACTATCCTTCCTGGCTTAAACCCTGGTTGTTAAAACTAAAAGCCGCCTTGCATATTCATCTTTGATTAGAAATGAATCAGATTTGTTAATTTGGTAATTTCATGATAGAAGTTGAACATTTTCTCCTCATTTTCACACGTAGTAGCTTATTTTCTTTCCCTCAGTGACGGTTTGAGGAGACACTGCATCTCACTGCTCAGTGGAGACACGGGGATATGAAGCAGTTTTCCCTCTCAAAGTCCACTGAACGTTGTCACAGTCCGATCAGAGTAAGCAGCAAAGATAAAAAGAGACTTTACCTCTGATGTCAGACAGATAAATTTTGACGAAAACAGACCTCGGAGGGTTTAGTAAAGTAAACAGACTGGCTATGGTCCTAGTACAAGAGGAGGAGAACAAGATACTCGCAATCTGTACGACTAGTTACTCTCCAGTCTAAAAGGACTAGGACGAAGCAGACAAAGTGAAGAAGATTCTCGACGACCGGACCTAGCAGATAAAATAATAGCCGTTGGATTTGATACGACATCATCCAATACTGGAGTTCACAAAAGAGCATGTACTTCTCTTCAGCAGGTCCTCAATCGACAGATCCTCTGGATGGCCTGCAGACATCACGTCCTGGAGGCGGAGCTTGTAAGAGGATCTGCCTCCAAGCAACTGTTCGGTGACACAATATCACTCGAAGTAACCCTCTTCAAGATCATGAAGACCTCCTGGGAATCGATCTGCAGAACATCGTCCTTCCCGATATCCCTACGCGCTAAAGGAACGACGTAGGAGATATTCTATCCTTTATTAATCACATCCGTCAACTCAACAACCAGCCCAGAACATTACAAGGAATTCCTAGAGCTTGCTAAACTAATCCATAGAGAAAGCATAGATATGAAGAAAGGATACGTCTTCCAGATACAAAGACCTGGAGCTGACCACCATGCCAGATGGATGGCTAAGTCCATCTACATTCTACATTATGAAGATGGCTTTTCTTCACTAGATACCAATTCACTGTACGAAGAAGAGAAACGTGCAGAAGATGGCTCACTTTGTTGTCTTCGTTTATTTGAGAGCTTGGTTCTACAGCCTCCGCCGACACCCGTTTGTTACAGAGTCTTCAAAGGTACAAGAGTGTGGACATAGTATCAGCCATCACCACGGCAGTCCTGAAGAGGCAAACATGGACCTGACTGAAAAGCTCGTCCCACAATCCTTGTTTGATAAAGACCTACCTCTAGAGCGAAGAGCTCTCCTTGCAGCAAGAATAGGCCAACAAACTCTTTGAGCCTTATGAACGTAAAATTATCTTAATTGATAAAAAATTATTTGGATATGTTTTCCTTTTATGAACCTCTTTATAATGACCAAATAAGGATGTTGGTATAATTTGTCGTAGTCGTACGGGTAATGGTTTTCAACATACGTTCTACACTCTAATTTGGGTTTAGATTTTTAATAGTCTCTAAGGACTACTTGAAGTAGTACGTGTTAAAGTATGCTACGTGCAGTTGGTCGAGTACTGAGTGATCAATCATCTTCACATGTTTACTGTTTCAGTTTAGTGTAGACCTTGTTGTAGAAACTCAGTACGGTGCTCCGCAGTTAATGTCATTCTGTATCATACGAAAATGCATAGCTAGCATGAGGTATGATAATCCCTCGTATCGGAATCTTTTACATATCTAATCGATTGAGTACCTGGGGACCCCGTTTTAGGTTTTCATACACGTATCAGTCATGAATCAAGCATATTTACTAAAATCTAATATTAATATAACTACTGTGTTTGAGAACACAAAGCCCGGGGTCCCCGGGTAAGTTAAAGCTGAAAATATTCTGAGTGATTTGTGTATTTGGTAATGGTACTGGCTATAGCACTGACAACTGTGAACTGAGCACTCTCGTGAATAGCTATTTGTCAATAGTTTACGAATGACTCCATTATTAACCGTTCTCTTTAAATTATGTAATAAAATTATTAGAATATGATCTTTAAATTATGTAATAAAATGATTAAAATATGAAAGTTGACATAAATTCTGTGATATGTCTACCACCTTTTTCCACTTGATTGTATTAACCTTTAGACCTCCGGCTTTTGTGTTCTTTAACACGATTGATATATAATATGGTGGAATGACATTGGTCGCGTTTTTGGTGTGGAATGCTAGGCGAGTTGTCGTGTGATCATTAACAATTCAGTAATAGTAATACTAGTTATACCATCATGAAACCTTTGATCCGTCAAAGTTCGGGATTGCAATTGCAATTGCAAATTGACCAAAACAAATGAGAAACTTCATAAAGTATCACAACGCTACCGCACTAGTAACTTACAACATGTCGCTTGTCGGCTTGTTGCCACTCTGTCACATACTGCTTTTAAAAGGTCTACCGATATGCGATTATCATTACAAAACATATATTTTGCGCGCTCAGCATTCCACGCGCAAAAACGCGCCCGTCCGAGAGACCTGCGCGTATTAGAGGGTTCAGTCTCACCAGGCTATGTTAATGAACATAATAGCCTGGGGTCCTCAGGTAAGGGGGGCGATGGCCCCCCCTGCCCCCCGCTTCCTACCCCCTGGCAGAATGTTTCAGATAGATCTTAGAATGAAACAACTAAGCCCTTTCACTTTCAGACAAAACTTTGTAGCTATTCTAAGCCATGTTATTCTGACATTTGGAAACATTTCCTTGCGTTTGAACATAGACTATATTGCTAAGGATAAAATGCTATTCTTAATAACCACTGCAATTCTGAAAAAGCCATACACAATTTCTTCTGTTCAGTAAAACAATTCTTCGGAAATATAACAAAAGGATACGGCACCGGGAATTCCCAGCCGGTCACCCATCCAAGCACTAACCCGTAGTAAGGGGAAAAGTGGCATTCCGTTGGATTTGAATGTTCACAAGGATTTCTCAACGGAATATGGTAGTTAGGACCCCTAAGAACATAATTAGACTTGTCACCAATTTTGTATCTCACGGAAACACCTCTTTTTACCACTTTTTACCACTTTCTTACCACCTTTCTGGTTTGCCAAATATCTTTAGTTGGGAACGTCGTAGAAGGTTGCAAATTAATCGAGGATGTTCATCTCATCAAAGAGAAAAACTTTTGTTAGAAAACTTTTTACGTTGAATAATCAGCTAATTGGATAATTACCAATTAGCTAATTACCAAAAAAATTGAAAATTTTTTATTGGCTCAGAATGATTAAAATCGTTTGAAACACGGAGAAATGTAGTTTTTAGAAAAACTTCAAAAATTGTTCACTTAAAAATTTTTTCGAGACTTAAAAAAAATTTGAAAATTTGAAAATATATTATTCCGCCAAAAGTGATCGAATTGCATGAAACGTAAATAAAATGCTTTGCAGAAAAACTTCGAAGATTTTAGATTGGGGAATACTAAAATCATCAATATTTGAAGTTGGAGTTCAGTAAATCTCGACATATTTTATTAATTAGGAATAGCTTAGCGGAAAGGGCTGAACCTGAAAAAGGTTAACCACACAATATTAGAGTTTCATAACTAATTACAATACAGCTTTATCAAATTCTACATAAAGAAACAGCACAAAAGGACCATTTAAGATCGAACCGATTTTACCTGCTGTACTATCATTTTATGGATTTCAATGATCAAAACCTCTGTACCGTCAATCTTGCCAATCTATACCGAGTATCTGAATGTACCGGACCTCTTATTCACCCCTATAATTAAAAGTAAACCCAGAAATGCGATTTCTCACAGGAGTTTCTTTTAGTTTTAACTGTGCACTTTTTGTCACTCTCGCAAGAGGCCCGGTATTATAGGGGGTATAGGAAGCGAGTGTAAATATACCTTCCATCATCCACTGTGGCTTTATTGTATTGTGAATGCGCATGCCGCTTCGTTTGTTATGCCATATACCTCAAATAATCCCTATATCTCATTGCCAGGGTCGGGATAGAGCTGGAGATAGCATCGAGAGGTTGCTAGAAATAGCTAGATTTAGAGTAAACTGGTGGTAGCTGGGTGGTGCTAGCATGGATGTAGCAGAACGTAGCTACACGGGGTTTCATTGGAGTTGGTTATTTTAATGGCCAAAGAGTGCCGGAACTAAAGTTACTTAGGATTGCAGTTGAGGGGCAGTGTAAACCACGGTGGAGTCAGGGACACAGAGCTACAGTGCAGGAGTACTGCAAAAGAACAGTGCAAGTGATACAGTCTGCAACAGTAAAACGCCGACAAAGCTAGACTTAGAGTGAACTGATGGAAGCTGGGTGGTGCTAAAATGGAGGTAGCAGAACGTACTACATGATGAAAACAGGAAAACTAAGGCTGGTTGAGACCTAAAAAGATGTGAATCTGTCCTGATAGATCCAGTGAAGAGCGAGTAGCGAAGAGTTTGATCACTAACCTAAAGCTCTAAAGAAGAAGAGGGCTAAAGAGACTCACTTCGATCAATAAATCCGGTACGGCAAGGTCTGTAGCCTTGATAAGAAGATACCATGAAGTAATTCATGCGGAAAAGTCGATTTATATGAAGGGTTTCGTTGTATCTAAAAAGGGTGGGTCAGTCCTTCTGTTTTCATCAGATTCTGATGAAAGGCTGTTAAGCTCAGGACGGTGATCTTAATAGGTCGGATAGCTGTACCTGGTCGCTTTCAGCCCACCCTTGTCGCTTGGGTATAAGTTCTCACCCCACCTCTTCCAAAAATACCTGAGCAGGAAACCCTCCTTCCTCCTCTTCTTTCAACCAACACAATCAGGTTCCTGCTCCTCTCCTCCTCTGCAGCCACAATCTTATCTCCTTCGGCGTTTTACTGTTGCAGACTGTATCACTTGCACTGTTCTTTTGTAGTACTCCTGCACTGTAGCTCTGTGTCCTTGACTACACCGTGGTTTACACTTCCCCTCAACTGCAATCTTAAGTAACTTTAGTTCCGGCACTCTTTGGCCATTAAAATAACCAACTCCAATGAAACCCCGTGTAGCTACGTTCTGCTACATCCATGCTAGCACCACCCAGCTACCATCAGTTCTTACTCTAAATCTAGCTATTTCTAGCAACCTCTCGATGCTATCTCCAGCTCTATCTCGACCCTGGCAATGAGATATGGGGATTATTTGAGGTATATGGCATAACAAACGAAGCGGCATGCGCATTCACAATACAATAAAGCCACAGTGGATGATGGAAGGTATATTTACACTCGCTTCCTATACTACCTATAATACCGGGCCTCTTGCGAGAGTGACAAAAAGTGCACAGTTAAAACTAAAAGAAACTCCTGTGAGAAATCGCATTTCTTGCACAACTGGGTCTAATTATAGAGGTAAATAAGAGGTCCGGTACATTCAGATACCCGGTATAGATTGGCAAGATTGACGGTACAGAGGTTTTGATCATTGAAATCAATAAAATGATAGTACAGCAGGTAAAATCGGTTCGATCTTAAATGGTCTTTTTGTGCTGTTTCTTTATGTGGAATTTGATAAAGCTGTATTGTAATTAGTTATGAAACTCTAATATTGTGTGGTTAACCTTTTTCAGGTTCAGCCCTTTCCGCTGAGCTATTCCTAATTAATAAAATATGTCGAGATTTACTGAACTCCAACTTCAAATATTGATGATTTTAGTATTCCCTAATCTAGAAATCTTCGAAGTTTTTCTCCAAAGCATTTTATCCACGTTTCATGCAATTCGATCACTTTTGGCGGAATAATATATTTTTAAATTTTCAAACTTTTTTTCAAGTCTCGAAAAAATTTTTAAGTGAACAATTTTTGAAGTTTTTCTAAAAACTACATTTCTCCGTGTTTCAAACGATTTCAATCATTCTGAGCCAATAAAAAATTTTCACTTTTTTTGGTAATTAGCTAATTGGTAATTATCCAATTAGCTGATTATCCAACGTAAAAAGTTTTCTAACAAAAGTTTTTCTCTTTGATGAGATGAACATCCTCGATTAATTTGCAACCTTCTACGACGTTCACAACTAAAGATATTTGGCAAACCAGAAAGGTGGTAAGAAGGTGGTAAAAAGTGGTAAAAAGAGGTGTTTCCGTGAGATACAAAATTGGTGACAAGTCTAATTATGTTCGTAGGGGTCCTAACTACCATATTCCGTTGAGAAATCCTTGTGAACATTCAAATCCAACGGAACCCTTAAATCGACCACTTTTCCCCTTACTACCGGCCTGCAGTTGCTTAACTTCCGGATCGAACGAGATGGGGTGTTTTCAACCGAGTATGGCCGTATCCAATGATGATGAATTTTGCTTCTATATATTTTCTCATTAATTTTACGGAAGAATGAAAACATACTAAAAGTTAATATTTTAAATTTTTTTTTTCATGTTTTCGATCTCGATGGAATTTTATTTGAGTTCGGAAACGCGCAACACGCATTTTATCTCCCGGAAATGATGAATCCGAGAGCACACCTCTCGGAAACATAAATCCGAGAGCACACCTCTCGGAAACGTAAAATCCTAGAGCTAGGCTCTCGGATTTTTCTATCCTATCGCCTCTCAAAAATAAAATCCGAGCCGCGAGCGCCTAGCGATCGGGAGCGATCGGACGACGATCTGAAATGCGATAGGATCGCCCTAGGACAGCGAACGTCGTCCAACCAGGAATGGCGTAATCCTATCGGATTAGAATCCACGCTAGAACAGCCGTATTAAATTAATTAAATTAAATTATTTTAACTTACTGTTTACGGCTACGCCACATGACATGCATATATAATCACAATGCTGGTAAGCATTACCGTCGCCCTTATATTCACAATACTATTTACCCCTATACTAGTATATCCCCTTTATTGTTTTCCAGGCATTAAGACTCATCGAAAGTAGTTCAGCAGGTATATTTAAGTTCAAAACATTCTAATTCAATGTTAAAGATGACAGGAATAAGAAATAGTTATGTGGAGGTTTTTAAGAAATTTGCGCAAAATACGCGCCAGCATGTTATACGAAATTAGGTAAAAAACCCAAAATCGCCATATTCAGGTGCCTTAAAAACCATGTTAAAATTGAGTTAGAGATCTGAAACTTTGCAGGGCGTCTAGACCTTGTCCAAATCGACTGCAAAAAAAATTTCATGTTTCAGGAGTATCGGGAAGTGGGTTTTCTGGAACCCCTGTTTTACAACAGATTGTCGTGAAGTATAGTATAGACGCTTTTGCAGTCAATTATAGTCAATTATAGCCTACATTTAAGTGTCTGTAGATCCAATAGTATAAAAGATACAGTCATTTCGAACCACAGGTTTTAAAGATAATTGTTTATACTTTAGTTTACATTATATCAAAAAATAATTTATCTTCATCATCATCACTTGATGACGTTATCAAATTAGGTGTTTTTAAAACTTGATTTTTGACAAAGTAATAACTTTTCAAATCGATTTTAAACCATTAAGGAGTAATTTTATTCAAAATCTGAGGACATTTTCATCTTAGATAATTGTTCAAGCATTCTGAAAATCTACCGGAAAAGTTTCTTACTTTGCTCCTTCATAAAGATATTCGCTATTGAAGTAAGTGCTTTTTTGAAGAATAATTTTATAAAAACACAAAAGTTGTGAATTAGTATTCTCTGGTGTTGGGCCATCCCTTGAGTTGTGGAGCTTAATTTTGCTTTTTAAAGGTCTAAATTGTGTTATAGGATAGTTTTAAAGTTGGAAATCGAAAAGTTGCACACGTGGGGACACGCCCAAATTGATAGAAAATTGCTAAAATTACTGAAAATTGCTGTTTTCACCATTTTTATCAACTTTGGAGTCCCGTTGTGATCCAAGTTCTATATGAAATCTTCTGAAACTTTGCATGCTTATTAAACTATATATAAAATACTGCTATGCAAAAATTTACGGTGATTCAATATTGTATGCGCACGCAACGTCCGCTCAAAGTTTGCACGTGCGAAAGGTGAGAATTTTGCTCATTCGTGATTTCGAATAAATTCTGCTTTCCCACGATATTTAAATGGCATTATATATGAATTTAATGCCAACTTGAATGAGTAAAAAGTGCCATATTCAGTCAGGTAAAATTTCGAAATCGATGAAATTACCTCCTATTTATTAATATAAATATGAATGAAGTTATGAGTTTACATTTCGGCTTTGTAAATTATCCTGACATTATAATCAAAAAGAGATGATATTTGACCAAAACCCATATCATGGGTAGAGTGTACCGCTGCCAGTGTCTCTCTTTTCCAAACAAAAGGAAATGATATTAATTTGAATAACCGTCCGCAAATGCAAATTGATACCGAGAATGAAATCGGTCGCTCGCTTTTTCCAATCAATAAGCTTTATTACAATTTGTAATAATATAAGCCGTGATCGAATGGAAAAAGCGAGCGACCGATTTCATTCTCGGTATCAATTTGCATTTGCGGACGGTTATTCAAATTAATATCATTTCCTTTTGTTTGGAAAAGAGAGACACTGGCAGCGGTACACTCTACCCATGATATGGGTTTTGGTCAAATTAATTAATTAAAAATTACACATAAGCGCTGACCTTTGACCGGCAATAATTTCTACTGAGAAACAAAATTTTTCCATGGGACCAAAAGCATTTGATAGATATCACTCCCCTCTACCAGAAACAACTACATATATATATGTAGACCCCGGCCCCCTTAAGGAAAGGGTGTTATATTTTATAATTTGGAAACTGTACATCTGCGGTAAAGTTATTACTTGAGAGTAATGAAAGTATTTTTGAAAATGTTACAAACACGTGAGATTTCTTTTCTTTTTATCTAAGAAATATAGTTAGAAAATAACCAAACAACAGTATATATACAATAAAGTAATTCAAGTGTTGCAATTGGCAGAGCACAATACAGAGGTAACGGAAATTGTCCACTGGGCACTGCTAGTGCTACCAATATTATATAATATGAAATATCAACAATCAGATATATACACATCTACTCCATCATAGGGGCAGGGATGAGGTTATAAGAGACTTCTGATAGTGGTGTCTCATATTTGCTGTCCATTTTTTTCCTCTGTACCCTCGTAGAGCTATGAGTGTGGTTCTTAACATAGCGAATATTATTCTTGTCCTTACATGTCTTACCACATCGCAATACCTCTCTTTTCTTTTCCTGGCGATGAGGTCCTACCACTCTATTTAGAAACCGCGAGATTTTGGTCAAATTTTGGTGCACATATTTCTGGTGGGGCCAAACCACACTTTGAACTTACCATCCGAATTTCAAATGGGGCCATGGCTGTTTTTGCCCAGCTGCTTCCTTCACTCACGGTGGCTGTTCTTGGTGTTAGAAAACAAAACCTTTAATTGAAAGAAAGATGGGAAAATGAAAATATTTAATTTTGGTAGCCTAGAATGTGTCAATAGTCCATCTCCTGTTTTATAATCAATAATACTTAAAAATTCGTGAACTATGTAAAATACTAAAACACAAAATCAAACTCTATACTCTAGTACTCTATAGCTTAAACTTAATTTATTTAATGTCAATGTTCAATTTGTACTATAAAGTGCTCTTTGAGATTTCATACTTTCCAGTTTCCATCTACCTTACAAGACATATTTATAACGTACGAAATGTGGCGGTTTTCCGAACATTTCGCCATATTTTCGGACCGCTAAAATTTCGGTCGTCGTAATAGAATCCGTCGCATTATCTTTTAGCTTATTTCAATGACTGTGCCTTCACTGCTTTATTTTGTTTCTAAAAAGTAATATCAAGTAAAATAAATAAATAAATTCTGGCATCTTGGGACAAATTATCACCACACCAATGACGAATTGAATGTCAAGCAATACAGTTTAAATTTGCATTAAAATACATGTACGTATGTGCTAACATGAAAGTCTTACAGTCTTAATACAGACTAAGTTTGAACATGATTTTACCGAATTTCAGACATTTCCTTACTGCTTACTGTCACAAAAATGATGAAAAATACCCTTATTTTCTGTGACGTCCGAAATTTGACGGTTTTTGTTCAATTTCGCCATATTTTCGGACCGCCAAAATTTCGGTCGTCGCAAATTAGGCCGCCATAAATATGTCTTGTAAGGTAAGAGCCAATCGAATCAAGAAAAGATTGTAATATTAATGAAACATTTAAATATCTGAATCATAATCACCTTAATTCGCGGCGAGCCTTTTAAAAAGTTAACCAATACTAAAAGATTACAAAATATAAATCCATCGAATCGTATCTAA